>NC_053024.1:459350017-459568462 GCF_003073215.2 Triticum urartu
GGGGGGGTGTCAACTTCCATGTCGCATTCAGGCAAGGAAAAAAAATCCATGTTATATCCGTGGGGGCCGATATTTCAAATGAGTTTCACGTCACGTCTAGTAATTATTATCTGACAGGTACGTTCCCCCCTCTGATACTGAGAAAAAATTATCAACCACTAACTTATTCACAAAATTATAAACTAGTCCCTCCTTTTCAAAATAGACAATTATTTTGAAATGGAGGGAGTACAATGAAGCATCAAAGTGATACTATAAATTTGTAATAGTTTATGTAACAACATGAGACACACATGCACGACTGATACAATCAAAATATAAGAAGGGAAAATCATTTTTTAAGAAACACAAGCAAATCAAGATGCTCGTATACAATACATGCGCACACCCTATCTCAACGAGCACTCTCGAGAGACTGAGCCGACACATTTTAAGATTTACGAATTCACCATAGATGCCTCGTAGTTGACATGAATGTTGTTTCTCACCGGACAAACATCACCCCTCTCTTTATGTTGTTAACCAAAAATAAAAAGCTGGATACCAGTTTGTTTTATGAAATTTAGAATGTTATCGAATGAAATTTACGAGAATATTAGGAATCAAACAAAAACAAACATCTAACACGGACCATTTTGAATTATTATCAAAATATATGTTTTCCTGTTATATATTTTTGAATTCTATGCATTTTCCTAAAACTTTAGTAATTTTCATGGATTTTTTTGCTTTTCATATAATTTCTGATTTTTCTCTGAAATGTCATGGACTAAAATGGTTTAGCAAGGCAAAGGACGACCAAATCTACACAGATTTTGGAAATATGGTAAACAAAATATCAAATATAGGTTTGAGAACGAATCTTAGAATTTCAGAATACTTGGGGGAGCAAAATGTTTTTATTCTCATAATAGTAAATATAATGCACAAGAATGTTGTCCCATGGCCTGCTAGCTTGCTATTTGGACCATGCATAATATATTCCGTTCAACGAACTAATGTAGAGGGTGTGTTTAACATTGGCGAAACATTTTTTTAGTAAATACTCCCTCCGTTCCTAAATATAAGTCTTTTAGAGATTCTAATATGGACTACATACGAAGCAAAATGAGTGAATCTACATTCCAAAATATGCCTATATACATCCATATGTAGTTCGTATTGGAATATCTAAAAAGACTTATATTTAAGAACGGAGGGAATAGTTGTTGCTTCTTTTATTTTGCGGGGAACAAATGGTTATTGCTTGTTGAAATAGAACACATCAGAACAAAGACATTGAAATAAACATATATACAACAAAAGTTGTTGATAAAACTAAAAAATACAACATTGATAAAATACATCATTATTTTTCCCTGGAAAAAGATGCTTTAAAGTGTTCGTCTCTAGCTTCAATTTTTTCTCTGGACTTTCCTCCATTATTGCAGCATTTTTTTATGTTTATCACTTCAAAAGTAAACACATGTGGCCAGTGGCCGCACAGCTATACCATCCAGTTTGAATATTCTGCGGTTAGTTTGATATAATAATGTAGTTTACCTAGGGCTCAATCTAACCTAACCAGCACACACACACACATACGTTGTTTTATTCTCAGCACTTTCACGTGTTTCTTAAAAAACTCTAGCGACAGAGCCTAACCATTACCATCTTAATTAATTTGGCCCCGCTCGTGGGTCCTGGCCTCAATGCAGACCACAATGCATGTAGTGTCCAGAGTGGCCCAGTATTACAGCGATTTTGCATGGTCGTGTCGTCCATTCATAGTGTTTGCCGCATCCGATGGGATCAGAGCAACTCGAACGCAGCGATTCATTTCGTCTGTCACCGACCGTTTGGGTTGTTGTGGACAAAAATGATGGCTCAAGGCGCTGATCATTTTTAAAACGTGTTCGCTTCACATGTAGACCCATTTTCGGAACAAATTTAAGCCCGGAATGCGTTGGCGCGAACGCGCCACGCGTCCTCTCGATGTCCGCCATGTCCCAACATGGCGGCTAGTCAACTACCTCTGGCGTCTTTATTAACGCCGACCGCCGACCGGGGGCCACACGTCAGCAACACCGGGCAACCTTTTTTAATCCGGGCATGCGGGGGAGGAGGACGTCCTCATCCTCTTCCAGACGCCCGTCCACATCTAGCCACGCTGCTGCCCCCATCGGCGACAACCCTAGCCACCATAGGCTTCCTCTCCGACAAGAACAAGGGCAAGGCCCCGACGGCCCTTCGCGCACGCACCCCCGCCCCGCCGGTCTCAGCAGTGGGTTAGCGTCCCAGTGCACCAGCCGAAGTGGCACTGGGAGCACCGCATCCCCCTACCCCGACGTCACGCTGCCACATGACTGGCACTTGGATCCGAAGAGGATCCTAATGCTGGAGGATCCCAGTGCCGGTGGTGCCGCGGTCGGCCTTTGTGGCCGGCATTAATGTTTAATTAACTTTTTTATTTTCAAGATATTTGCGGTATTTTTTTCACGCGATCTCAAAAATGGGTCTTGAGAGTGTCGTCGTAGCATGAAGAGTCTTCAAAACCCGTCTGAGTCGCCAAAGGGGATAACGAAGAGATAGCACATAAGAGAAAGACACCGCATCAATAGAAGATACAAAAGAAGTATCAAAAAAAGATGGGTTGTCGAAAGAAGATGGCACATCAAGAGAAGAAGCATTGCTTAAAGAATCATGGCCCATGAAAACCGACGGCGAAAGAAGCTCGGCGGTAAGAGAATGGGTTTAGATCAACAATGCAAAAAGAGACCATAGAAATCCTATAAAGAGGACAATGATCAGAAAAAGGCTGACGGACAAAAGTTTAATGGACTCGCATGACATGAGAAGCACAAAATATCAACGAATTTGATGGACGCAACAGAAATTACAGAAAACTAGGAAGCTAAAAAGCACACATGAACTAGATGCGATAGGAGCAAAAGAAAATGGTGGAGACAAGGCCAAAAGCAGCAGAATAGCAGCAAAGTAGCAAGCAAGCAGAGAGGTAGGAGTAGCACGCTAGCAGTAGAAAGTAGCTAGCTAGCACCCAATAACAACAGGAAGCAGCTAGCATGTAGGCAAGCACGTGGGTCTAGAGGAGCATACGCGGGCAGAGAGCAGAGCTGAACTAGGCGACTCCAATTTGGCCTGCAACGCGGTTACCGATCGGGCGCACTGGTGTGAACGTGGTATGTCACATCTAAGTTGACGTCTACTCTATTTTTGTCTATTTTTTCCTAGTTTTTTTTCTTGTTGCTACATTGTATACTTGTGGGAGCTTAAATGTGACATCTTTAAAAAAATCTGGATGTGAATTGGACAAATTTTTTAAAAAATCTAGTGGATTGTAAGGACGAGTTGCGGTGTCCGGAGACCCAAATCTAGACTCTAATGCCATGCTAGGAAAGCAACTTAATTTTATTGAAGGCCCAAGAGACATATACATATATATATATATATATATATATATATATATATATATATATACTATCTCCGTTTCAGTTTACAAGTCCTACGCGTATACCTAGATTGTCAATTTTATCACCTTAATATAAACTATATAACACAAAAATTATACGGTTTGAAAATAGAACATCTAAAGTTTATATTGATATATTTTTTGTAATATATGATTTGTATTAGGTTGGTCAAATTGACGATCTAGGAACACGCGCACACCCTGTAAACTGAGAGAGAGGTAGTATTACACATAACTTAAGATGCAAGAAAATAAACATAGACTAATAAAGACTCCTAAACTAATACTAATACTCCTTAACACTTCTAGGCCGAGCTCGCAACTCAGGTGCGGGCGGCTAGTGGCCATGGCCAAGTGGGTGGTATGGTGGCTACCGTCTCGACGTTCTACGCCGGTGGGCTGTTGTGTTCTTGCCTGACCCACCAAGTCGAAGGCGGAGTTTGCGTGCCGGGGTGAAAACCCTATCTGGTTTGGCCAGACACAGGTGCCCCCATCTTCCTGAAGTTCTCCGTTGTGATTGCTCTGTTCCTTCATTGCGCTCCGGATGAAAATCTGATATTTCAATCGAACGATAATGACGCTGTTGTGTTGTGTCCTTTGCGAAGGCGCCGTCTTAAAACTTCATCTCTTCGCGATATTTTCATAGCAAGGGCGCCGTCGGCTGTGTAGTGATGCTTTTCTCTCAACGTGCTAATGTCAGGGTACTGGTTTTCTTAATAATTTGCGCAGCGGGGACCCGATGTTCCTGGAGCCATACTGGATGCGGCACGCGGAGGCCAGCGCCGTGGTGGTCTCCGGGTGGCACCGCATGAGCTACAGAGCCACCGACGGTCTCTTCCAGTCCGTCGAGCTCGAGCGCTGCATCAGGCGGCTGCACAGGGCCGTCGGCAACGCCGTCGCCGACGACAAGCAAATCGTCTTCGCCACCGGCTCCATGCAGCTGATCAACGCGCTGGTGTACGCCCTGTCCCCAGACAGCAACTCCGGCTCGACGGCCAACGTGGTCGCCACCACGCCGTACTACCCGGTCAGTGCTGTTATTTTATGTGTGCCTTTTTCTAGATTATTAGCCACGGATCGATCTAATCTACTCTGTTTGTTGATTTGATACATCATGCAGGCTTACAGAACGCAGATCGTGTTGTTCGACAGCCGGGAGTACAAATGGGCCGGGAACACCTCCATGTGGGCGAAAGCGTCGGGGAACTCCACCACCAAGGAGGACGTCATCGAGTTCGTGACGTCGCCGAACAACCCCGACGCCCTGCTCCACCAGCCCGTCGTCGTCGGCTCGTCGGCGATCCTCGACCACGCCTACTTCTGGCCGCACTTCACGCACATCCCCGCGCCCTCCGACGCGGACGTCATGCTCTTCACCACCTCCAAGCTCTCCGGCCATGCCAGCAGTCGATTCGGGTACGCACACGCACCCACGCGGAAAACAATAGACATACTGCACACACATATAATGTGTTGCACTGCGCAGGTGGGCGCTGATAAGGGACGAGAAGGTGGCCAAGAGGGTCAATGACTACATTATGCAGAACACCATGGGCGCGTCCCGCGACACCCAGCTCCGGATGCTTGCCATCTTCAAGACCATACTGGCCAACCTGCACGGCAAGGAGGACATCTTCGCCTTCGGGCACGACGTGATGACGGCCAAATGGCGCAAGCTTAGCGCCGTCGTGTCGCGCTCCCGCCGGATCTCGCTGCAGAACATCCCTCCCCAGTACTGCACCTACTTCGACAAGATCAGGGAGCCATCCCCAGGTGACGCATCGACTTGCTGAAACACGTTCAGATTTTGAAACTATGGTTGATGTTTGATTCGGTTGGCATGCAGCTTATGCGTGGGTCAAGTGTGAGAGGGAGGAAGACAGTGACTGCTCCGACGTGCTGCTCAAGGCCAAGATAATCACACGGTCCGGCGTCTGGAACGACGCCAGCAGCCGGTACACGAGGATAAGCCTCATCAAGTCCCAGGACGACTTCGACCTGCTCCTCGAGAGGATCACAGAATTTGTCGATGCCGAGCTCACCGCTGCTGGTTCCAACTCCATGTGATGCCCCATGTTAATATACAGAAACGGGTCAAGGAAATGTGAGTACACAGAAGGTATGTATTTGGTTAGGACGGGTACCAAAAGTGCGACGTCCAGATGTCAGCTACGTGTTGGTTGTGTCCCAGACTCCCGGGCTAGGTGATGATCGAGGAGCACGCGTTGTGAATGGACACTGAACATTACTCGAATGATCAGCTATGCGTTGATTGTTCTCACTGTGTGTTACTTATTAGATAAGAAAAATGTTTCCATGCTGTATTGAGTGGAGGATTAAGGAGCACATGCAAAGCTCAGAAGCTGGTACATTAATGCTAGTTTGTCCGAATCATAATTTTCTTTTCTTTTTTGTGTGGGAACTCAGGGAGTTTTTATTGAATAGTGATGCTCAGATAGTGAGGATGAAAAAACCTTTAGTGTTTATGATACCCTGGAAAGAGCTAAGTTATACTCCCTCCGTCCCATAATATAAGAGTGTTTTTTTTACACGGGAATAGCATCCAGTTGGTAAAATCCTTAAAGTTGTGTTCAGGGTTGAGCTAGCTAAAAAAGGGGAGGACAAAGGATCAGTTACGTCAGGAATCTTCTGGAATTGCATGAGTTTGGGGCGCCCTGAGGCTGGTTGTAATGAGGAGTATCATATATTAGTATCATGGATATGCGAAATTGCTGGATAGCACACGGCGACCACCTTCACCGGAATCTGCCCCACTCATTTGCATCGGGATTCCAACCACTATATTAGTCAGGTTGTATTCCATGATTCACACATCATGTATGTCCCTCTAAATATTTCCATATAAATCTCAACAGCTATAATGACCTGACTAGTGGCAGAGAAGCAGACCCATCATCTCCAACGGTCACTCCCCAACCACCCGTCAAAACTTAAACGCCACCCGTTGTTCCTATTTGTAAAAGTGGGAAAAATATATTATTTCAACCTAAAACTTGCCTTAAAGTAAATGCTGGGTTTCATGATTGTTACCATTGTTCGGGAATTCGGTAACTGGTAACTGCTCGGTCGACTACTCATTAGTGATTAATCGGTTAATCAGCCATTTAACTGTATTAATCGGCTACACATGAGAATATATTGGCAACATGCAACTAGTTTTTCACGTATTGTACACCATATAATCCAATGCTCACATGTACGTATTATACATTTATACTAAAATATGAGAAAACAGCCCCACAATAGGTAGAATTGTTACCTGGACGGTTTGGTCATGATGCATCCAAACCGAAAGGCAACAAACCTGCAGAATTGATGATAGAAGATAGATATGCATTTGTATATGCTCTAAACTTGTCAAGATAAATGAGTAAACGACAGCCATACATGTGACAACAAGCAGCCACACATGAGACATGATAAGATAAATTAAAATGGCAGCCACACAACTTGGCAATATGCAGCCACACATAACAAGCTAAATAGCAGCCACACATGTGAACATGGAATAATTCACCAGCATAACAGGTATTAGGTAATAAGGTTCATAGACCACAAATACTCAAATAGTTACCTGACCCATCACCGATTAATCGGTTTGACAACCAGTTAATCGTCTGACAACTGATTAAATGCCAGTTAATCGGCTTGACCATTTAATGAACCGAGTATGTGCTATTCGCCTCAGTTAGGCACTGAGTAGCGATTAAATGGGCATTTAAATGGTAACTCGGTCGAGTTCTTGAACAATGATTGTTACTATTTTCAATTAGTAAATTTATATTTTCAAGGTGGTACTATTTCCTCGTTTCATGTTACAAATTCCATGGTATTACTTATTTCTAGGAAAACCAAGATTTTATGATACTTAGTTAGAAAATAGAGATAATTATAATGATATTATATGTTGTTTTTCATCTCTGATGAAAAACCAAGAACTTCACGATGATAATGCCAGTAAATTTTGTTATATTAATCTCGATATTATCCTCTTCTAAAATAAGTGAGAATTTGATGATACTAACTTTGGAGATGAAAGGCATAAAAGTATAATTAACCATCATAGTTTTATCAATATAGTAAATGCCTGACACGCACGGGAGACAATTCAACCTCTTTGGCAATCAATGCTTGACATGGGACCCCACGGTAATATCAGTGCATGCATGGTCATAATGAGTATGCATTAATAGTACATATTATGTCGTGTAATTTTGTACGACTGAAAAAATAGTAGTGCTTATTGCTAGAGATATGGTATTCTGGACATATTTAAGGTTTGTATTACTTAATTTGTATTATCAACCACTCAACCTTGATCATGTAATTTTATATGTACACTTAATCACACGTTATTTGTACTAAGTCTTTGTAGCTACATCTTTTAATTTACCTTTTACCATTTTACCTTTCCACTGTAAGTTGCCTGACAAGTTCACATTCCTTCATTTTCAATCAACTCCCCGTTGAAAACTTGGATCACTTTATCGCTCACTGCGGCAATTAAATGCACTGTCCAATAAATTTAATGAGTATGGACAACTTTTTACTGTTGGTATATATGCAAAGCAAAGCGTTGTATTGTGAAATTGATGTCAATTTATTGAAAAGTTGCACTAATCCCCACGAGTGGCTTCGATTCTGGTGGGTGTCGTCGCCATGTGCTCTTCGTCTGCATCCCATGCATATGATACTATTGTATGATGGGTTGGTCGTCATGGTAGTATCATGCATGCCAACTAGGCAAATTTGATGAGGTGACATAAAATTAAATGAAGAAAGAGAGAGTTGAGTATCATATCATGATACTGTATCGTATTAAATGGTGTGCTACTATGTGTCATGCATGACAATAAATGAAGTTAGCTATGATACTAACTTATAATACTATGCACTATGGATGTGGTATCGTCCTCCCTCCGTCCGGTGAAGAGTGTACATCTAGAAATTTTAGAAAAAATTATGGAGTTAGTAAAAATGCATTAGAAAGGTGCAAGCCACCATCTCTCTCCTCTTTAATTACCCAACCCCCAATGAGCTAAGTGCATGCAAAAATTAAAAATACCATGTGTAGATTGCTATTGGTCTTGATTACCGTGTGATGAGAGAGAAGTATTTTTTTTCTACTTGAAAGTGCATTGAAAAGCTAGAAGTACACTCTTTTGTGGACAAATTTCAAAGTTAGATGCACATTACCGGACGGAGGGAGTGTGCATGATAGTAGTATATGATACTCGCCATTACGATCATAGTATCATGTATTACTATCATGTAGTATTCTATTTATTGTCATGCATGACACAAAGTAGCATGGCATTTATTATGATACGGTATCAATGATATGATACTGCACCCTCTCTTTCTTCATTTAATGCTATGACACTTCATCAAAATTGCCTAGTTGGCATGCATGATACTAGCTATGATATTATCATTACGACCAGCCTGCCAAACAGACTATGAATACATGGCTTCAATAATGATTGGATCTGACAATTTTTTGGTCATAAGAACTTCTTTTGGCGACGCCTTGATCCTACTGTTAGGGCAAGTGGCTTTTTATTGGGTATAGATGCAGACAAGAATGAGGTAGTTGGCTCTGAAGTAGAAAAGCACTACATCAGTATGCAAGTTAAGGGGGAAAACTTCTTGGACTAGCAATTGGTTGTGTTTTATGGCCTAGCCCGCAACAAAAGTAAAGATGAGTTCCTAGCTGAGCTTGCTAGTGTATGCAACAAATGCAAGGGGGTTGTAGTTATGGAGGTGATTTATTTATTATAAGGAAAACTAGTGAGGAAAACAATCCTCATGTCCTACCCAAATGGAGACACACTTTTAATTCAACTAGCAAGAGGCCTTTGCATTGCACGGAACATCAATATGCATTTTTTTTTTACAAAACACCTATTGTGATTGACCCATGTGGAAGTAATCCCATGTGTAAAACCTAATAATATATCGATAAAGAGGATAGATAAGGTGAGGAGGAGTGGGAAGTGGTGGTGATTGGTGGTCGGACCGAACGGAGGCATGGGGATGGACGGCGCCGACAGTGGCCACCATTCCAGATTGTTCCAGAGGCTTCCTTTTTTAATTGCTCAACAATGAGGTTGTAGGAGATAAATATGAACGAGGGAAGGATTTATCTACAAATGTGGAGAGAGGTGCGGGTATCTTTTTGCAAAATTACCATAGTTTGCTTTCTATCCGTCTGATATAGATTGGACGGTCTATATTGCAAGATGGCAGGCACACCACATCACCAACTCGTTTTTTTATAAGAGTAGAGATCATTGAAGTTGGTTTGAAAGAAGTGCAGCTACATGGAAGATTATGCACATGGGCCAAGAACTTGGAGGTGCCCATTTTGAGAACTAGATATAAGGTGTTGATAGCATAAAAAAAGATAAGGTGTTGGTTTCCTAAGAATGGTATCTTGCCTATCCATTAGCAAATGGTTTTTTAAGGTGTTAGAAACTGTTGTTGGGTTGAATATAGAGCTTTCCGATCATGTACCATTGCATTTGAGTATTGGGGTTCCAACTCCTTAGTGGTATTTTTTTATTCGAAACTTGTTTGTTAGAGAAAGAAGGGTTCCAAGACACGATGCAGAAGAGCTGGCATGCATCAACTTTTTGTATGTATGACTTGGACAAACAGAAAGACAAGGCTAGAAGGTTGAGGATGCATCTCAATGTTGGCATATAAAAGTTGACGGGGTTTATAGAAATCTTAGAGTGGAGATTTTAAGTAAACTTGATGGGCTAGTCAAAAGGAGTGAGGTTAGTGTTCTATCCCGTGGACAAAGGGAGCTTAGATTGATTTTAGATGCCAATTTAAAGAACTCTTAAAGGATGAGGAAACGAAATGGAGGCAGAGGCTAAGGAAAGAGATTTATTAGAAGGAATGGAAATACCAAATACTTTCATTTGAAAGCAAGTGGTAGAAAAAACATATTGCAGTGCTACATAGAGATGGAGTTGAGATTGTAGAAGATGTTGAGCTTGTGAAGCACATTACAAAGTTCTATAAGGCACTAGTAGAAAACGGAGCTTTAAACCGGTTCGTAAGGGCCTTTAGTGCCGGTTTTGTAACCGGCACTAAAGTGTGGGCACTAAAGGCCCCCCTTTAGTACCGGTTCGGCACGAACCGCCACTAAAGGCCCACCACGTGGCGTGAGCTCGCATCGTGGCATGGGAGACCTTTAGTACCGGTTGGTGTTACCAACCGGTACTAAAGGTTTTTTTTATTTTTATTTTTTGAAAATTTTGAAAAAATTTGATTTTTTTATTTTCAATTTCCTAAATTTAATTATTTGATGATTTAGTCTCTAATCACCCCTCTTGACTGCTCAAGTGTGGATCACTCATTCCGAATCGTCTGACTTCCCGGTCGGTCACCCATCCTCTCACTCCCCCAGCCTGAGCACGCTTAACTTCGGAGTTCTATTCCCCCTACTTTCCAAGTCTGCACTTGTTGTTTTCCTGACAAATGTAAGCTGTCAATCCTATTAACCCTCAGCAGTTTAGCTTGAGCATTAGGTCACTCGTTTCACCATTTGAGTTTGAAACTATTATTCTAAAAAACAGTAATTATTTAGTAACACTAATATTTCTTGAATAAGTTTGACCATAGTTTGACCATAGTTTGACCAGATTTGACCAAAATTCAAAAAATTGAAATAATTATTTAGTAACACTAATATTCTTGAATAATTATGTAGTAAGATTAATACTTCTTGAATAAGTAGTTTGACCATAGTTTGACCAAAATTAAAAAAACTGAAATTTGAGCATATCTTTTTTCCTTTTGGAATTTGAGGATTCTAAAAAATTGCAAACAGGCCGTAGGCGGTCTTCATCGGATGCGGATTTTCGTGCTGAATTTTTTGATATATTATACGTTTTTTCCCAACATCGTATGCAAAAGTTATAGTCGTTTTACATTTTCCCTACACTTTTTGCAAAACATGTCCAAATTTAAGTTTTCAAATTTTCATAACTAGTAGGTGTAGTAATATAACTACCTCTCGAAGGATTTTATTTTCTGAAGTTTTCATCATTTTCTTTTGATTTTTTCAAAACTGAAATGGCGATACACGGGGGGGGGGGGGGGGGGGGGGTAGAGTTTGAAAATTGCCCTATAGTCCCGGTTTGTGTCTCCAACCGGGACTATAGGTCAGATCCCTTTAGTCCTGGTTCATGGCACGAACCGGTACTAAAGGTTCAACACGAACCGGCATTAATGCATAGCCGTTCGAACCGGCACTAATGGTGGCATTAGTACCGGGCCAAAATCGAACTGGGACTAATGTGTCTCACATTAGGTCCTTTTTCTACTAGTGAGGATTTGGCTGATGCTCCTAAGTAACCTCCATTGAATTGCATGGTTTTCCATGCAATCAGTTGTCTAAAGAGGGTAGAAAATTTCTGACTAACGAAGTTGTACTGGAGGACATCAAGGACTTTGCATTGGTTCGAGGCACAATAAGGCTACATGTCCTGATGTATTGCATGCAGAGTTTTCAGAGGTTTTTGGGATGATATAAAATATGACTTGGAAAAGCTCTTTGATGTTTCTCATCAGGGAGGGTTGAAAGTTGATAGCTTGAATCAAGGTACTATTGCACTGATTTCAAAGGTGCCTCATGCCGAGGTTGTTCAGAAGTTCAAACCCATATATCTGCTAAATGTCAGTAATAAAATACTGGCTAAGATTTTAGCAGTTATATTGGGATTGGGAATTGATGGGTCGATTTATGCAAGACATAGCCTTTATTAAAGACCGGTATATCATGGAAGGTGTGGTGCTAATACATGAAATTATCCACGAGACCTAGTAAACAAAATATTAGGGGTGTTTCCGAAGATTTATTTTTCAGAAAGCATCTGACAAGGTGAAATGGCCTTTTTATATTAGATGATGCAGGCCAAGGGTTTTGCCAAAAAGTGGTGTGACTGGATTATGAAAATTGGCATATGACAGAGAGTAGCTATCAAGGTGAATGATCTTATTGGTCCTTATTTCCATAATTCAAGGGGGTCAAACAATGCGATCTTCTATCTCCTTTGCTATTTAATATTGGTGTTGATGGGTTGGCCTTGCTGGCGAAGAAAGATCAAAATCAGGGTTTCTTCTCTGATTTGGTGGACGGTGGCTGGCATTATTACAATATGCTAATGACACCATACTCCTATTTGCAAGATGATTTCGGTAATGCAAGGAACCTAAAGTTTATTCTTTGCATATTTGAGCAAGTTTCTGGGCTAAAGATTAATTTACACGAGAGGGGGATATATTGTCTAGGTGAAGTTGTTATTGGAGAGAAGGATTACAGAGAAACTTTCTCTTGTAATTTTTGGACTTTGCATTTAAAATATCTAGGGATGCATGTGGATGCTAAGAGACTCAACAATTCTTAAGGGATCACGGTGGAGAAGAAGATAGCGAAAAAAATAGTTGCCTGGAAAGAGAACTTGCTATCTAACGTAGACATGGTTACCGTAGTGAATTTTTCTCCAAGTGACATCCCTTTGTTCATGCTATCTTTCCTGGAAGCTTCGGAAGGGGTCTAGAGGAACTTGAATTCTAGCATAACACAGATGGTTTGGCAAGAATCCAACAACAAAAAGAAGTATCATTTGGTAAATTGGCCTACTGTGTGTGTGCCAAAAAGTTGTTGGAATCTAGGAGTTTTTGATCCAGAGGTTTATTAACCAACGCATGCTTAGAAAATGGCTTTGGAAACTTGAAAATACTAAATGAATGTGGTAGTCTAGTGAGAAACAGTAAGACATAGCAAGCTATGCCTCTTCACAACGACTAGGCACAACCATCTGTTTGATTCAGACATGCACAACCGTCTTGCCCCATTTTTACTGCGAATGTTCGCTAGTCCGCTGAGGCCAACGTCACAGTGTTGTTGCTCCTAAAGTTAACATGTACGCCTTATCGTTAATTTGGGCGGCAGGAGACTGACTGTGTGGAGCACAGTCCTCTCAGTGGAATTAGATTTATTAGCCCATATGTTCCATTGTGAAACGTTTGGTCCATGAGTCCATCCACCCAAAGTGTAACAATAGAGGAAATCCATGATAGCTAATGTGTTTTTAAAACCCAGGTGGCTACTCCGAAAACCGATCTGGGTGATGAATTTAAATGCCCGCCTGTTGCAAAATCCTTCTTTCATGTAATTTACCCATAGTTCAATGCATCGGCGAGCTTTTGTTGATCTACTTTACAACTCAAAAATATTTAGAGTTGATGATAAAGATAAATGAAGTTCTTTTAAAAAAATATACCCTACTATCGCATCAACGTAACATAACCCAAATTGTTCATATTCTACCATACATGCATCTAAAGGATTTTTCATATTTGTATCATTACTTTTGGATAATTGTTTTCAAAATTTTATCATTATTTTTTGGAATGGGCGGGTGCGGCAACGCGCGCTTTTATGTTCTAGTTATCAAGGAAATATGTAAGTAAACAAACTCTCTCAGAGTGGAGAGATGGTGTTGGTGGCTCTCACTTTTTGTGAAGTCTCATGAATGTTTTTTTTTGCGAAGAAAAGTCTTGTGAGTGTTAGCCATACATTTCAGACTTTTGCCAAAATAGAATTGGGAGATGGGGTGAAAACATTATTCAGGATGTTGTGGGACTAGGAGATAAATCTCTAGCTGGTCAATTTCCTAGATTATGTAACCCCACCTTCACCCAAATAGTGGGTGTGTAGTTTATTATAAACAATGGGATTGATGGAGTGGAGTTTAGAAGAAATCTACATGATGAAAGTTCAGATCCATGCGAAGATTTGATACATATGGTAGATATGGCGGAGTTGAAAGGTTGCGAGGACGGAGTGATTTGGACTCTAAACAACAAAAATATGTTTGTGGTGAAGGACATCTACTTACACTTGAAAACTTCTACAGTGGTTTGGTAGTGTCCTATCCATATAAAATAACAAGTTTGCCATGGTTGATGCTTAGAAATAGCATATTAACCAAGGACAACTTGTTGGAGAGGGGTTGGACTTGGAATCATCTTTCTTTTAATGTAGTGTTGCTAAATTGGTTTGGTATGTGCTGATGTGTGCTTTTGCATTGTGGATTTAAATATTTCGTAAAAAATAACGAATGCTAGTTGGGGGGGGGGGATTGCTAGACTATTTGAAAACTACAAATAGTGCATGTTTTGATAAGAGGTTTCTTGTAATATACAACTTGTGCTATTATCTTAAAAGCAGGAGTATTTTTGCAGAAACACTAAGGTAGAGGAAGTACTTAATAAGGCGCGGAGACAATAAAAAAAGTTCTTGACGAGATTTATGATAGAAGCCATGAATAGAATTTTTTGGTTAGGAGAATTGTGATGGATTGAAAATTGCTACATCTTAGTGGATGTTCTCTTGCTACGGGGATATCCTGATTCTTGCTAGATGGTGTGGTTTTAGTAACTGCATGTCTAGTGTTAAAAATTGGATTTTCTGACCCATTTGTTTGTGGGGACCCTGTCATTTTTAACACGATACAATTGCAAATGCTCACATACATGCATACACAATCACCCATATGAACACACATACACACCCTGCCCGTATGAGCACCTTCAAGACACTAAGTTGACACAACCTCCTGAGATTGACAAAGTCAACATAGGCGCTTCATAGTCGACGAAAACGTCTGCTCCTAGTGGCGAGTTCACCAGGCAGGCTTCGATAGGCTTGAGCCTACCCTCCAAATTCGCGGATTTTTTTACTACTAGGCTTCAAAATATTTCTTAGGCCCAGCCCGGAAAAAATGGTCCAGTAGGCAGCCCATCTAAGAGTCGGTGACTAACCCAGCCTCCCGCACGCTCGCACGCGCACGAAGCACATCAGGCGCACGAGCAGCGGCCACCCAATAACCTAGCCACTGGCCGCCAGACGCCACCTCCTAGTCCGGCGGCGCCTCCCCGCCTCCTCGCCGTCGCCGCGTCCTCGCCGAGCGCCGCCTCCCCGCCGGACGCCGTCATCAGCTGAGCGCCCGAGCCTGCACGAGGGGCGGGGCCACGGGGGGAGCCGGGATGCGCCTGTCGGGGAGCTCGTCGCCCACGACGCCCAGGGCTCTCTGCAGGTCGCCGGATCCACCGACTCCCCACTGGACGCCGGACGCCTCTCTATAGGTCGCCGGTCGCCGGACACCAGAGTCCTGGTCCAGAGCAGATCGAAATAGGTTGTATGTTGTCTCTGTCTGACTCTGTTTGATTCTTCTTAGTTTAGTTGATAGCAGTTGCTAGTTTAGTTAATTCTAGTCAGTGCGTAGTTTGGTTCTAGTCAGTACTGGTTCTAGTAACAATTAATTCATGAACTAATTTATGTCCTTGTTTATTTTTTTATAGAAATGAAGAGAAAGAGGACTATGCATAGTTGGTTTGCAAGTAGTTCAAATACACTTCCTATTGTTCCTGAATCCAATGTTGCCCCAATTAATGTTATTGTTCAGCCTACCCCCATAGAGAACATAATCCCCGATGATCCAACAAACGAGAGCACTAATCCCTCGGTTGATGAGAGCACCAATCCCACTTCAAATGAGAGAACCAATCCCCCAACCGATGAGAGCACAAACCAACCAGCACCACCAACACAATATATATTAGAATTTCATCCAAGTCAGATTTTTGGTGATCCGGCGGATCGAATACCAATAGAAGATTATGCCCCTAAAATTCGAAGTGAAGTGAGAAGAGCTTATTTGTTGAAAGAGCGAAACAAAGCAAGTGGGCATAAATTTGAAGTCACATTGGACGGTAAAATTTGGAGATCTTTTCAACCACAATGGCTAGATAGGTTTGTTTGGTTGGAATATAGTGTCGCAAAGGAGGCTGCCTTTTGTTTCCCTTGTTTTCTTTTCATGAAACCATCACATGCTGCTACATTTGGAAATGACGTATTTACCATAGATGGTTACAAACGCTGGAAAACAGCTTTCGCAAGTTTTCAAAAACATGTTGGTGGTCCATCTAGTTACCACAACATTGCTAGAGGCTCGTGTGATGATTTCAAGAATCAAAGGGCCAATGTGGCTACCAAATTCCGAGCACATACTAAAGAATCTGAAATAAAATATAAAATCCGTTTGACTGCATCATTAGATTGTGCAAGGTATCTCATAGCTCAAGGGGAAGCTTTTCGTGGACATGATGAGTCCTCCGATTCCGTAAACAAAGGCAATTTCACGGAGTTCTTGGATTGGTACAAAGATAAGAATAAAGATGTGAAAGATGCATTTGACAATGGGCAAGGTAATGCACTTATGATATGTTCACAGATTCAAAAGGACCTTGCTACATGTTGTGCTTTGGAGGTAACCAAAGTCATCAAGAATGAGCTTGAAGATAAGAATTTTGTGATACTTGTTCATGAGGCTAGAGATTGCTCAATGAAGGAGCAAATGGCAATAATTTTGAGGTAGCTCAATGGTTTACAAAGGCTAATTCTTTTATTTTATGTTGTTATTTGTTTCTTTTCCTATAACTTGTAGCTCTCCAAATGTGCAGATTTTTGGATGATAGTGGGGAGCTTCAGGAGAGATTTCTTGCTATTAAGCACATCACAGATTGCACATCTGCCGGAATTAAAGAAGCATTGTTTTATGTCTCAAAGTACCATGGCTTGTCTAATAATAGGCTACGTGGATAGGGTTATGATGGGGCTTCAAACATGAGAGGAGAATTCATTGGTTTGCAAAAGCTAATTCGTGATGAGAGTCCATATGCTTTCTATGTTCACTGTTTTGCCAATCAATTGCAACTAGTGGTTGTCACAGTGGCTCAATGTTGTCCGGTTATTGCTGATTTTTTCAACTGTCTTCCTTTGATAGTGACTCCGGAGGGTTCATCCTGCAAAAGAAAAGATTCATTGCTTGCAAAGCATCAAGATGACTTGATAGAGATGATGGAGAATTGTAAGATATCATCTGGAACTGGTTTACATTAAGAAACTAACCTAGCTAGACCAGGAGCTACTCGTTGGGGCTCACATCTTAGAACCTTGCTTCGTGTTTACACAATGTGGAATGCAGTGGTGGATGTGCTTGCAATTGTGATTGAGGATGCCCAGGAACACACTTCTCAAGGTGGAGCTTCAGGTTTGTTGGTACAGATGGAATGCTTCCAATTTGTGTTCATCATGATATTCTTAATAAACTTGTTGAACATCACAAATATGCTATCACAAGCTTGAAGCCATGCGTTTGATCTTGGATGTGAAGAAGCTTTGCAAACTATGAAGGACAATGGGTATGAGCCATATGCGAGCAAGCAAAAAACTTTTGTGAGGAACATGGCATTGACGTGCCAAATATGGATGATCTCGTTGGAGCTATGGGGCAATCTGCTCGAAGCAGGAATAAGGTGACTCGAGATCATTATTTCAGGGTGAGCATATTCAATGTTGCGATTGGTGCAACTCTCACTGAGATGAACCACCGATTCAATGAAGTTAACACCGAGTTAGTGGATTGCATGTCTTGTCTCAATCCAGCTAACAACTTCTCAAAGTTTAATGATGAGAAACTTATTCGGCTTGCTAAAATTTATGTTGAAGATTTTACACAAGCTGAACGGTTGTTGCTAAGATACGAGCTTCCAACATTCCTTACAAATATTAGGAGAAGTGAGGAATTTAATGGATGTCCGGATATTTCTACTCTTGCTCGTTTGATGGTTCAAACAATGAAACATAGAACTTTCCAATTGGTATATCACCTTATCGAGTTGACATTGATTCTTCCAGTGGCAACTTCGTCGGTCGAGCGAATATTTTCAGCAATGAAGGTCATCAAAACCGATTTGCGCAATAAGATATCAGATGATTGGCTCAATGATTTAATGGTATGCTACCGTGAGAAAAGGATATTCAAAAGTATTCCACATGATCAAATTATGATACGATTTCAGAAAAAGAAAAATCGCAAATGACATTTGCCTCCTGAGTATGATGTTATTTCTTAGAGGTATATCTCTGTTTTAGTACTAGTGTCGATAGTTAGTTGAGGGTACTTTACCATGTCACTAACATTTGTGCCAATTTGGACAGATGGCTTGCAGTTTGTCACTTGCATTTTGGTGTGGAGGAGATCTACAACTACAATATTGTTAGTATGAAGCAACACCAGTGTCTTGTCTTTGCCTTATTTTGGTTGATTCTCTAGTACTTGATGTATTGGTGTGCAGATTGTATGAAACTTTGCTGTTGGTCAATCATGCTACTAGTATTTATCTTGAGAATCATGTCCATTTGAGCACTGTTTGGCACATATTGTCTCTATAAATTGGTAAAACCATTTTTGTTTCAAAATTCCAGAAAAAATCAGTAAATACTACATGCTTCCAGTAGTAGGCTGGGAAATTTTGAGCTTATTTGGCCAAGAGGACTAGTTTTCTTGACCGAAATATCACATGAAAGGGAATGCACATGGAGAGTGGGAAACAGAAAATTTAAAATTCCACGGAAAACAGGAAATGTTGCGTGACCAGTTTACTACTCTCTCCATCCCAAAATAAGTGTCATGAATTTAGTACAAAGTTTTTTATTTGATTTAGTACAAAGTTAACAGAGGTAGTAGTATTAAGTTGTTCCTTATGGTTCCTTTTCATTTATATTTTGGTCGATGATTTGTAAGGAAATCAGTGAGAAGGCTTTGTTATTTTTTTTAGAAAAAACAATGATTCGCGAACACTATTTTTCTTGACCGTAATATCACATGTAAGGGAAAGCGTATGGAAAACAGGAAACGTTGCGTGGCCACTTTAGTATTAAGTTGTTGCTTCTGATTCCTTTTCATTTATGTTTTGGTTGCTGCTTTGTAAAGAGTATATTGTGATCTCTTTAATGGAAATCGACGAAGAGGTGCATGAGTAAATAAAGAAGGCAAAGATGAATGAGGATTATTTTTCTTGACCAAAATATCACATGAAAGAGGAGGGAAAAGCCCATGAAAAACAAGAAACTGAAAAGAATTGATAGCCTTTGCTCGTTGATCTTATGGTGTTCAAGTCTAGAATTGTGTTCTGCGTGGTCAGTTTACTCCCTCCATCCCAAAATAAGTGTCTTAACATCATTTTATTTATGTTTTAGTCGTTGCTTTGTAAAAATTATATATTTTTTCTTTAATGTAAGAAAATAAATGGAAGGCAGATCGAGCGCATCAGCGCCCTCCATCATTGCAAGATAGGTCTTGTTACAGAAAATTTCTGCAACAGTGATCTTGTTGCATAATTTTTTGTTGCTGAGGTTTTGTTGTAGATCTTTTTTGCAACAAAGTCCTTGTTGCAGATTTTTTTGCGCAATGAAGACTTTGTTGCGGATTTTTTTTGTCTTCATTTTCTTTATAACAAAGCTGATGTTAGCCACATAGCTGATGTTAGCCAGGAGCACGTCACGTGAGACACGTGTTATGCAAGCGAGGCGGCGAGCGGAGCCAAGAAATCAGCTAGTCGAGGGGAATGATTTCCCTTTTCAAATTAAAAAAGCAAAGAATGGGAATCATTTCCCTTTTCAAATTAAAAAAAGCAAAGAATGAGGACGACTATTCTTAACTAAATATCACACAAAAGGGAAATCACATGGAAATCATGAAACGCCGCGTCTAGTATTAAGTTGTTGCTTCTTATTCCTTCTCATTTACGAAACTACTTCACAGCCGATACTTCATGGACGTTTCATGCACGATTGATGCTTAGGTGGCCGTGCTGCACTTCATTCAATAATTTGATGGCTGGATGTGTAGAATCGTGAGTGTCGTGTGTGTGGCAGCGTTGATTCATTTACGTTTTGGTTATTGCTTTGTAAAAAGTAATATAGCGATTTCTTTAATGGAAATAATAACTGAGAATGCTTTGTTAAATCAAAAGTACCAAGATTAGTGAGGACTATTTTTCGACATATGACATGACAGCGAATGCCCATGGAAAACAGGAAGCCCTCCATCATTGCAAGATAGGTCTTGTTACAGAAAATTTCTGCAACAGTGATCTTGTTGCATAATTTTTTGTAGCTGAGGTTTTGTTGTAGATCTTTTTTGCAACAAAGTCCTTGTTGCAGATTTTTTTTGTGCAATGAAGACTTTGTTGCGGATTTTTTTCGTCTTCATTTTCTTTATAACATAGCTGATGTTTGAAGGAAATATGCCCTAGAGGCAATAATAAAGTTATTATTTATTTTCTTATTTTATGATGAATGTTTATTATTCATGCTAGAATTGTATTAACCGGAAACATAATACATGTGTGAATACATAGACAACCAGAGTGTCACTAGTATGCCTCTACTTGACTAGCTCGTTAATCAAAGATGGTTATGTTTCCTAACCATGAACAAAGTGTTGTTATTTGATTAACGAGGTCACATCATTAGTTGAATGATCTGATTGACATGACCCATTCCATTAGCTTAGCACCCGATCGTTTAGTATGTTGCTATTGCTTTCTTCATGACTTATACATGTTCCTATGACTATGAGATTATGCAACTCCCGTTTGCCGGAGGAACACTTTGGGTGCTACCAAACGTCACAACGTAACTGGGTGATTATAAAGGAGCATTACAGGTGTCTCCAAAGGGAGATGTTGGGTTGGCGTATTTCGAGATTAGGATTTGTCACTCCGATTGTCGGAGAGGTATCTCTGGGCCCTCTCGGTAATGCACATCACTTAAGCCTTGCAAGCATTGCAACTAAATGAGTTAGTTGCGGGATGATGTATTACAGAACGAGTAAAGAGACTTGCCAGTAACGAGATTGAACTAGGTATTGGATACCGACGATCAAATCTCGGGCAAGTAACATACCGATGACAAAGGGAACAACGTATGTTGTTATGCGGTCTGACCGATAAAGATCTTCATAGAATATGTAGGAGCCAATATGGGCATCCAGGTCCTGCTATTGGTTATTGACCGGAGACGTGTCTCGGTCATGTCTACATTGTTCTCGAACCCGTAGGGTCCGCACGCTTAAGGTTACGATGACAGTTATATTATGAGTTTACATGTTTTGATGTACCGAAGGAGTTTGGAGTCCCGGATGAGATCGGGGACATGACGAGGAGTCTCGAAATGGTCGAGACGTAAAGATTCATATATTGGATGATATGGTTAGGCCAAGGGGTCAAGCCCATGAGGCTTTAGGTCGGTGCAAAAGGAGTTTTGCGGAGGCCAGGGGGCCAAACGCCGGAGACCCTGGCGTCTGGCCCTGGGCCAGACGCCGAGGCCCATGGCGTCTGGGCCAGACACCAAGGATTGTGGCGTTTGGTCCTGGAGTCCGAGTGGGACTCTTGCCTTTCGGGCAAAACCGACTTTGAGGAGGCTTTTGCTCCAAGTTTCGACCCCGGGGCTCAACATATAAATAGAGGGGCAGGGCTAGCACCAAAGAAACAACAAGTTGATCCACGTGATCTATTCCTTAGCCGTGTGCGGTGCCCCCAGCCACCATATTCCTCGATAATACTGTAGCGGAGTTTAGGCGAAGCCCTGCTGCTGTAGTGCATCAAGATCGTCACCACGCCGTCGTGCTGACGGAACTCTTCCCCGACACTTTGCTGGATCAGAGTCCGGGGATCGTCATCGAGCTGAACGTGTGCTCGAACTCGGAGGTGCCGTAGTTTCGGTACTTGATCGGTTGGATCGTGAAGACGTACGACTACTTCCTCTACGTTGTGTCAACGCTTCCGCAGTCGGTCTGCGTGGGTACGTAGACAACACTCTCCCCTCTCGTTGCTATGCATCACATGATCTTGCGTGTGCGTAGGAATTTTTTTAAAATTACTACGAAACCCAACAGTGGCATCCGAGCCTAGGTTATTTATGTTGATGTTATATGCATGAGTAGAACACAAGTGAGTTGTGGGCGATATAAGTCATACTGCCTACCAGCATGTCATACTTTGGTTCGGCGGCATTGTTGGACGAGACGACCCGGACCAACATTACGCGTATGCTTATGCGAGACCGGTTCCCCCGACGTGCTTTGCACATAGGTGGCTTGCGGGCGACAGTCTCTCCAACTTTAGTTGAACCAAGTGTGGCTATGCCCGGTCCTTGCGAAGGTTAAAACGGAGTCTATTTGACAAACTATCGTTGTGGTTTTGATGCGTAGGTGAGATTGGTTCTTGCTTAAGCCCGTAGCAGCCACGTAAAACTTGCAACAACAAAGTAGAGGACGTCTAACTTGTTTTTGCAGGGCATGTTGTGATGTGATATGGTCAAGGTATGATACTGAATTTTATTGTATGAGATGATCATGTTTTGTAACCGAGTTATCGGCAACTGGCAGGAGCCATATGGTTGTCGTTTTATTGTATGCAATGCAATCGCGATGTAATGCTTTACTTTTATCACTAAGCGGTAGCGATAGTCGTAGAAGCATAAACTTGGCGAGACGACAACGATGCTACGATGGAGATCAAGGTGTCACGCCGGTGACGATGGTGATCACGACGGTGCTTCGGAGATGGAGATCACAAGCACAAGATGATGATGGACATATCATATCACTTATATTGATTGCATGTGATGTTTATCCTTTTATGCATCTTATCTTGCTTTGATTGACGGTAGCATTATAAGATGATCTCTCACTAAATTATCAAGAAGTGTTCTCCCTGAGTATGCATCGTTGCGAAACTTCTTCGTGCTGAGACACCACGTGATGATCGGGTGTGATAGGTTCTACGTTCAAATACAACGAGTGCAAAACAGTTGCACACGCGGAGTACTCAGGTTATACTTGACGAGCCAAGCATATACAGATATGGCCTCGGAACACGGAGACCGAAAGGTCGAGCATGAATCATATAGTAGATATGATCAACATAACGATGTTCACCATTGAAAACTACTCCATCTCACGTGATGATCGGACATGGTTTAGTTGATTTGGATCACGTGATCACTTAGAGGATTAGAGGGATGTCTATCTAAGTGGGAGTTCTTAAGTAATATGATTAGATTGAACTTAAATTTATCATGAACTTAGTCCTGGTAGTATTTTGCAAATTTTGTTATAGATCAATAGCTCGCGTTGTTGCTTCCCTGTGTTTATTTTGATATGTTCCTAGAGAAAATTGTGTTGAAAGATGTTAGTAGCAAAGATGCGGATTGGATCCGTGATCTGAGGTTTATCCTCATTGCTGCATAGAAGAATTATGTCCTTGATGCACCGCTAGGTGACGGACCTATTGCAGGAGCAGATGCAGACATTATGAACGTTTGGCTAGCTCAATATGATGACTACTTGATAGTTTAGTGCACCATGCTTAATGGCTTAGAATCGGGACTTCAAAGACGTTTTGAACGTCATGGAGCATATGAGATGTTCCAGGAGTTGAAGTTAATATTTCAAGCAAATACCCGAGTTGAGAGATATGAAGTCTCTAAGAAGTTCTATAGCTAAAAGATGGAGGAGAATCGCTCAACTAGTGAGCATGTGCCCAGATTGTCTGGGTACTACAATCGCTTGAATCAAGTGGGAGTTAATCTTCCAGATAAGATAGTGATTGACAGAATTCTCTAGTCACCATCACCAAGTTAGTAGAACTTCGTGATGAACTATAATATGCAAGGGATAACGGAAACAACTCCCAAGCTCTTCGTGATGCTGAAATCAACGAAGGTAGAAATCAAGGAAAACATCAAGTGTTGATGGTTGACAAGATCACTAGTTTCAAGAAAAGGGCATAGGGAAGAAGGGGAACTTCAAGAAGAACGGCAAGCAAGTTGCTGCTCAAGTGAAGAAGCCCAAGTC
The DNA here is from genome assembly GCF_003073215.2 of Triticum urartu. Classification (NCBI taxonomy): domain Eukaryota; kingdom Viridiplantae; phylum Streptophyta; class Magnoliopsida; order Poales; family Poaceae; genus Triticum; species Triticum urartu. Next base: position 459,374,297 of record NC_053024.1, read on the forward strand.
TGGTCCTAAGCCTAAGACTAAGTGCTTCTACTGCAAAGGGACTGGTTACTGGAAGCGGAACTACCCCAAGTGATTGGCGGATAAGAAGGATGGCAAAGTGAACATAAGTATATTTGATATACATGTTATTGATGTGTACTTTACTAGTGTTTATAGCAAACCCTCAGTATTTGATACTAGTTTAGTTGCTAAGATTAGTAACTCGAAACGGGAGTTGCAGAATAAACAGAGACTAGTTAAGGGTGAAGTGACGATGTGTGTTGGAAGTGGTTCCAAGATTGATATGATCATCATCGCACACTCCCCTATACTTTCGGGATTAGTGTTGAACCTAAATAAGTGTTATTTGGTTTTTGCGTTGAGCATGAATATGATTTGATCATGTTTATTGCAATACGGTTATTCATTAAAGTCAGAGAATAATTGTTGTTCTGTTTACATGAATAAAACCTTATATGGTTACACACCCAATGGAAATAGTTTGTTGGATCTCGATCGTAGTGATACACATAATCATAATATTGAAACCAAAAGATGCAAAGTTAATAATGATAGTGCAACTTATTTGTGGCACTACCGTCTAGGTCATATTGGTGTAAAGCGCATGAAGAAACTCCATGCTGATGGACTTTTGGAATCACTTGATTATGAATCAGTTGATGCTTGCGAACCATGCCTCATGGGCAAGATGACTAAGACTCCGTTCTTTGGAACAATAGAGCGAGCAACAGATTTGTTGGAAATCATACATACTGATGTATGTGGTGCGATGAATATTGAGGCTCGCGACAAGTATCATTATTTTCTGATCTTCATAGATGATTTGAGCAGATATGAGTATATCTACTTGATGAAACATAAGTCTGAAACATTTGAAAAAGTTCAAAGAATTTCAGAGTGAAGTGAAAAATCATCGTAACAAGAAAATAAAGTTTCTACGATCTGATCGTAGAGAAGAGTATTTGAGTTACGAGTTTGGCCTTCAGTTAAAAACAATGTGAAATAGTTTCACTACTCATGCCACCTGGAACACCATAATGTAATGGTGTGTCCGAACGTCATAACTGTACTTTATTGGATATAGTGCAATCTATGATGTATCTTACCGATCTACCACTATCGTTTTGAGGTTATGCATTAGAGACAGCTGCATTCACGTTAAATAGGGCACCATCAAAATCCGTTGAGACGACGCCTTATGAACTGTGGTTTGGCAAGAAATCAAAGTTGTCGTTTCTGAAAGTTTGGGGCTGCGATGCTTATGTGAAAAAACTTCAACCTGATAAGCTCGAACCCAAATCGGAGAAATGTGTCTTCATAGGATACCCAAAAGTTACTGTTGGGTACACCTTCTATCACAGATCCGAAGGCAAGATTTTTTGCTAAATTTGGAAACTTTCTGGAGAAGGAGTTTCTCTTGAAAGAAGTGAGTGGGAGGAAAGTAGAAAACTTGATAAGGTAATTGTACCTTCTCCTTTATTGGAAAGTAGTTCATCACAATTTGTTCCTGTGACTCCTACACCAATTAGTGAGGAAGCTAATGATGATGATCATGAAATTTCAGATCAAGTTACTACCGAATCTCGTAGGTAAACCAGAGTGAGATCCGCACCAGAGTGGTACGGTAATGCTGTTCTGGAAGTCATGTTACTAGACCATGATGAACTTGCGAACTATGAGGAAGCGATGATGAGCCCAGATTCCGCAAAATGGTTTGAGGCCATGAAATCTGAGATATGATCCATGTATGAGAACAAAGTATGGACTTTGATGGATTTGCCCGATGATCGGCAAGCCATAGAAAATAAATGGATCTTCAAGATGAAGACAGACGCTGATAGTAGTGTTACTATCTACAAAGCTAGAATTGTCGCAAAAAGGTTTTCGACAAGTTCAAGGTGTTGACTACGATGAGAGATTCTCACTCGTATCTATGCTTAAAGTCTGTCTGAATCATGTTAGCAATTGCCGCATTTTATGAAATCTAGCAAATGGATAAACAAAACTGAATTCCTTAATGGGTTTAATAAAGAAGAGTTGTATACGATGCAACTAGAAGGTTTTGTCAAATCCGAAAGGTGCTAACAAAATGTGCAAGCTCCAGCGATCCATCTATGGACTGGTGCAAGCATCTCGGAGTTGGAATATACGCTTTGATGAGTTGATCAAAGCATATAGTTTTATACAGACTTGTGGTGAAGCCTGTATTTACAAGAAAAGTGAGTGGGAGCACTACAACATTTCTGATAAGTATATGTGATTGACATATTGTTGATCGGAAATAATGTAGAATTATTCTGTAAAGCATAAAGGAGTGTTTGAAAGGAATTTTTCAAAGAAAGACTTCGGTGAAGCTGCTTACATATTGAGCTTCAAGATCTATAGAGATAGATCAAGACGTTTGATAAGTTTTTTCAATGAGTACATACCTTGACAAGATTTTGAAGTAGTTCAAAATGGAGCGGTCAAAGAAAGAGTTCTTGCCTGTATTACAAGGTGTGAAGTTGAGTAAGACTCAAAGCCCGACCACGGCAGAAGATAGAAAGAGAATGAAAGTCATTCCCTATGCCTTGGCCATAGGTTCTATAAAGTATGTCATGCTGTATACCAGATCTATTGTATACCCTGCACTGATTTGGCAAGGGAGTACAATAGTGATCTAGGAGTAGATCACTGGACAGCGGTCAGAATTATCCTTAGTAAAATAAGGATATGTTTCTCGATTATGGACGTGACAAAAGGGTTCGTCGTAAACGGTTACGTCGATGCAAGTTTTTGACACTGATCCAGATGATTCTAAGTCTCAATCTGGATACATATTGAAAGTGGGAGCAATTAGCTAGAGTAGCTCCGTGCAGAGCATTGTAGACATAGAATTTTGCAAAATACATACGGATCTGAATTTGGCAGGCCCGTTGACTAAGATTCTCTCACAAGCAAAACATGATCACACCTTAGTACTCTTTGGGTGTTAATCACATAGCGATGTGAACTAGATTACCGAATCTAGTAAACCCTTTGGGTGTTGGTCACATGACGATGTGAACTATGGGTGTTAATCACATGATGATGTGAACTATCGATGTTAATCACATGGTGATGTGATCTAGATTATTGACTCTAGTGCAAGTGGGAGACTGAAGGAAATATTGCCCTAGAGGCAATATAAAGTTATTATTTATTTCCTTATATCATGATAAATGTTTATTATTCATGCTAGAATTGTATTAACCGGAAACATAATACATGTGTGAATACATAGACAAACAAAGTGTCACTAGTATGCCTCTACTTGACTAGCTCGTTAATCAAAGATGGTTATGTTTCCTACCATGAACAATGAGTTGTTATTTGATTAACGGGTCACATCATTAGTTGAATGATCTGATTGACATGACCCATTCCATTACTTAGCACCCGATCGTTTAGTATGTTGCTATTGCTTTCTTCATGACTTATACATGTTCCTATAACTATGAGATTATGCAACTCCCGTTTGCCGGAGGAAACACTTTGGTGCTACCAAACGTCACAACGTAATGGGTGATTATAAAGGAGCATTACAGGTGTCTCCAAAGGTAGATGTTGGGTTGGCGTATTTCGAGATTAGGATTTGTCACTCCGATTGTCGGAGAGGTATCTCTGGGCCCTCTCGGTAATACACATCACATAAGCCTTGCAAGCATTACAACTAATATGTTAGTTGTGAGATGATGTATTACGGAACGAGTAAAAGAGACTTGCCGGTAACGAGATTGAACTAGGTATTGGAATACCGACGATCGAATCTCGGGCAAGTAACATACCGATGACAAAGGGAACAACGTATGTTGTTATGCGGTCTGACCGATAAAGATCTTCGTAGAATATGTAGGAGCCAATATGGGCATCCAGGTCCCGCTATTGGTTATTGACCGGAGACGTGTCTCGGTCATGTCTACTTGTTCTCGAACCCGTAGGGTCCGCACGCTTAAGGTTACGATGACAGTTATATTATGAGTTTACATGTTTTGATGTACCGAGAGTTGTTCGGAGTCCCAGATGAGATCGGGGACATGACGAGGAGTCTCGAAATGGTCGAGACGTAAAGATTCATATATTGGATGATATGGTTAGGCCAAGGGGTCAAGCCCATGAGGCTTTAGGTCGGTGCAAAAGGAGTTTTGCGGAGGCCAGGGGGCCAAACGCCGGAGACCCTGGCGTCTGGCCCTGGGCCAGACGCCGAGGCCCATGGCGTCTGGGCCAGACACCAAGGATTGTGGCGTTTGGTCCTGGAGTCCGAGTGGGACTCTTGCCTTTCGGGCAAAACCGACTTTGAGGAGGCTTTTGCTCCAAGTTTCGACCCCGGGGCTCAACATATAAATAGAGGGGCAGGGCTAGCACCAAAGAAACAACAAGTTGATCCACGTGATCTATTCCTTAGCCGTGTGCGGTGCCCCCAGCCACCATATTCCTCGATAATACTGTAGCGGAGTTTAGGCGAAGCCCTGCTGCTGTAGTGCATCAAGATCGTCACCACGCCGTCGTGCTGACGGAACTCTTCCCCGACACTTTGCTGGATCGGAGTCCGGGGATCGTCATCGAGCTAAACGTGTGCTCGAACTCGGAGGTGCCGTAGTTTCGGTACTTGATCGGTTGGATCGTGAAGACGTACGACTACTTCCTCTACGTTGTGTCAACGCTTCCGCAGTCGGTCTGCGTGGGTACGTAGACAACACTCTCCCCTCTCGTTGCTATGCATCACATGATCTTGCGTGTGCGTAGGAATTTTTTTGAAATTACTACGAAACCCAACAATGTTAGCCACATAGCTGATGTTAGCCAGGAGCACGTCACGTGAGACACGTGTTATGCGAGCGAGGCGGCGAACGAAGCCAAGAAATCAGCTAGTCGAGGGGAATCATTTCCCTTTTCAAACTAAAAAAAAGGAAGGAATGGGAATTATTTCCCTTTTCAAATTAAAAAAAGCAAAGAATGAGCATGATTATTCTTAACTAAATATCACACAAAAGGGAAATCACATGGAAATCATGAAACGCCGTGTCTAGTATTAAGTTGTTGCTTCTTATTCCTTTTCATTTACGAAACTACTTCAGAGCCGATACTTCATGGACGTTTCATGCACGATTGATGCTTAGGTGCCCGTGCTGCACTTCATTCAATAATTTGATGGCTGGATGTGTAGAATCGTGAGTGTCATTTGTGTAGCAGCGTTGATTCATTTATGTTTTGGTTATTGCTTTGTAAAAAGTAATATAGCGATTTCTTTAATGGAAATAATAACTGAGAATGCTTTGTTAAATTAAAAATACCAAGATTAGTGAGGACTATTTTTCGACATATGACATGACAGGGAATGCCCATGGAAAACAGGAAGCCCTCCATCATTGCAAGATAGGTCTTGTTACAGAAAATTTCTGCAACAGTGATCTTGTTGCATAATTTTTTATAGCTGAGGTTTTGTTGTAGATCTTTTTTGCAACAAAGTCCTTGTTGCAGATTTTTTTTTGCAATGAAGACTTTGTTGCGGATTTTTTTCGTCTTCATTTTCTTTATAACATAGCTGATGTTAGCTAGGAACACGTCACGTGAGACATGTGTTATGCGAGCGAGGCGGCGAACGGAGCCAAGAAATCAGCTAGTCGAGGGGAATCATTTCCCTTTTCAAATTAAAATAGTAAGGAATGGGAATTATTTCCCTTTTCAAATTAAAAAAAAAGAATGAGCACGATTATTCTTTACTAAATATCACATAAAAGGGAAATCACATGGAAATCATGAAACGCCACGTCTAGTATTAAGTTGTTGCTTCTTATTCCTTTTCATTTACGAAACTACTTCACAGCCGATACTTCATGGACGTTTCATGCACGATTGATGCTTAGGTGCCCGTGCTACACTTCATTCAATAATTTGATGGCTGGATGTGTAGAATCGTGAGTGTCGTGTGTGTAGCAGCGTTGATTCATTTATGTTTTGGTTATTGCTTTGTAAAAAGTAATATAGCGATTTCTTTAATGGAAATAATAACTGAGAATGCTCTGTCAAATTAAAAATCCAAAATACTAGAAAGTGCACGCGCACTATCTGGCTTTCGCGAGCGGCCGCACGCTGGCCGCGCGATCTCCCCGAACGGTCGCGCGCATGGTGGCAGGTGATGTCTGGTCGGGCGATTTCAATCGCTGGGGTTTGTCGCTATCCACCCACGTCTTCGTCCCCAACTCAGCCCGCTCCTCCCTAACCACCATGCCATGGAGGCGGTCGCCGTCATCTAAACCGACGCCCTCTTCTCCCCTCCCTCTGCCCTCCCCTCCTCTAACTCCTCGCGCCTCCGCTTCTCCGACCGCCCACGCGCTCGCCGCCTTCCACACCTTTTGTCGCCGCCATCCCCAAGCAGCGCTTCATGATCCCTCCACTCAGATCCCGCCGCTGGCCGCGGCGCTAGGGATGTCGCCGCGATGGTACGAGGAGCTAAACTTGGATCGCTGCTCCCTGGCCGAATCTGCACCCCGGCTCATCCAGCTTGGTAAATTGATTGGTGTCTTCTTACTTGGCAGGTTATCCCATTCCTGATGGAAACAGCGTTTGAGCAGCCGCCGCCGGATCTGGCCTCGTTCCTTTACAAGAACATTATCATGTACCTGGGGATGTGCCTTGTGCCGTCGGTCACGGAGATCATGCTTGCGGTTGCGGAGTTTCTCTACCTTCAGTACGAGGACGCGGACAAGCTCATCTACATGTACATCAAAACTCCACCGGCTACCAAGACCGGTGCTTCTGCTCCACCTATGGCTATGATTGTTGCTACACAAAGGAGTGTGTCTCCAAAACCTACTTCTAGACTTGATATAGTTAATGATTAGTTATGAAAACGCGCCTCAATTGAGTGTAGCCTGTGACGTGGATCTTTACCTGATTAGCATCCGCTCAACTTCCTTTACTAGTCGTTAGATGATTCAGATAGCATGAAGCTATGAATATTTTGATGAGAATGATCATAGAGAGGTCATGATTCAGGCTCTTACATTTCACCCACAGTTTGTTAAGTTCCCTCTTTTTCTTGTAGCAATTATTAGTAACAACTCAATAATCTCCATCGCACTACAGAATTTTGTTCTATTTTAGGTCTTCAGATTGTCCTAATATATTTATCTCCTTATCTAGAATGAGCTATTTTGTTTGTGGCGCGCTCTTAGAAACTAGATCCCGCATGGGTATGTTTCGATGAAATTTTTCTTGTGCAATTTACTCCCCGTTTTGTGCAACTGCGTAGCCGTCGATGTACAACTATCTCAGAGTCGTCGTGCAACTTTTCCCAACTCATGGGCATGCATTTTTTGGTGTGAACGCATTTACTTCGAGTTCTATTTTCCTAAAAAATGTCTTAACTTTTTAACCAAACATCGAAATTAAGATCTTCTTTCACTATTGGAATCATCATGACATGCTCATCGAAATTAGATCCCACATGGGTATGTTTCGACGACCTTTTTTTTGTGCAATTTAGTGCCCGTTTTGTGCAACTGCCTAGCAGTCAGTGTGCAACTACCGGAAAGTCAGTGTGCAACTTTTCCTCATACACGTGGAACTGTAGTTTTCATTGTTGAAGTTTTCACCCCAGACTATCCACTACCAGTGAGATGTGCAACTTCGTGTGCTGCACTTGCCAACTGCCTAGTAGCCGGTGTGCAATCTTTCTCTCTGCCCGCAGATGTGCAGTTTTCACTGTTTGCTGCCTTGGCCAACTGCTTAGTAGTGGATGTGCAATTCCGTCTGTTGCCCCGGCCAACTATGCCAGCGAGAGTGTGCAACTCCTTGATTGTGCATGTGTGACAATGACACCGCGCGTGACAACTCCTGCAAGTTTGATTATGCCACTATGCCACCACACATGTGCAACTCCCGCAGTGGTGCGTGAACAACTAACCGATGAGTGTGTGCAATCCCGCTCTATGCGTAAGAAACTATGCCGACCAGGGTGTGGAACTCTGCGGCGTGTGTGCGATTATATTGATGAGGGTGTGCAACTTTGTGGTCGTACTTGTAGAATTGTGCGGGAGAGAGTGTACAACTCCGTGATCGTGCGTGTGTGACTATCCAAAAAATAGTGTGCAAATCTACTCTTGCGTGTGCGACTATGCCGATGAGAGTGTGCAACTCCACGGCCTTGTGTTAGCTACTATGCCGACGAGAGTGTGCAGCTCTGTGATCGAGCGTGTGCAACTCCCAAAGTTATGCATGAGCTACTATGCCGATGAGAGTGTGTATCGTGGTCGTGCGTGTGCGACTATGCTAACGAGAGTGTCCAACTCCGTGACCGCGCGTGGGCGACTATGACGACAAGATTGTCTAACTTTGTGGCCACGCGTGTGCGACTATGCAGACGAGTGTGCTACTCCGCTGTCATGCGTGAGCGACTATGCTGACGAGAGTGTCTAACTTTGTGGTCATGCGTGTGCGACTATGCAGACGAGTATGCTACTCCACTGCCATGCGTGAGCGACTATGCTGACGAGAGTGTGCAGCTCCGCGGTCACGCGTGTGCGACTACGCCAACAAGAGTGTGTCGCTCCGTGATCCTGTGTGTGTGTGACTATGGTGATGTGCGTGTGCAACTCCCACAATCATGCGTGAGCTATTATGTTGATGAGAGTGTTTGACCACCTCAACAACCCTTGCCATTGAGATTTGCAACTTCATCTGCTGCCCTCAGCCAACTGCCTACCCAAAGGTGTGCAACTTCGTCTGCTGCCCGGCCAACTGCCTACCAGCCGTTGTGCAACTTCGTCTGCTTTTCTCTCCAACCGTTTAGTAGTCCATGTGCAACTTCCCCTTATTTCATGGATGTGTAGATTACACCATTTTTAACTACACCTTATCGTATGAGATATACAACTACATCTGCTGTCATGGCCCAACAGTCGTAGTTGATATTCGGCTTTCTTTCCTACCTGTGGACACTCCCGCCCCAACTACCCCTACCAGTAGGATGTGCAACTTCAGCAGCTACACCAGCCAACTGCCTGACAGTCCATGACCAACTTTAAAAGCATGATTGTGCAACTTCTTCTACTTAATCATGAAATGTGTTTGCCCCTATTAGAGAGAACAACTTCGATGCAAACTAAATCAATTTGTTGCTAAAAAGCTAATATCATTAAAATACGAAAGAGAGATACATGAACAGTATTTAAGGTACCAAACATTCAATGCCAGCATGACATGTCATCTAGCCAACTTAGTATCACTGTGTGTGAAACTTTCCAATGATCATATCCAATTGAGCCGGATTCAATCTCTAATTCTTCGCGGGGAGGTTCGATTCCCCGTCTCAATCATTGATCAGAGCTCGAACAACCGAAGATTACGAGATTTGTGGTCAAGAATTATGAGAATGGAGCATGGGCGGCGCCATACGGGGTGGAGGCAAGATGGCCGCGATCGAGGCAGACAACGGCCCTGGCAGGGAGCGAAACGCGACCTACTCTTCCTTCCTAGCGCCACTGCCGGTGAGATGTCCATGGTTGAGGCGGACGGGCGTGCGGGCTCGTGGTGGCGGCTACTTCCATCAATATGCCCGCGATCGAGGCGGATGAGCGCAGGTGCAGGTGCGCTTGGGAGTGGCCGAGGCGGAGCGACATGCTCTTGATGGACGCGGTTGAGGAGGGAGGGCGAGCTCATGGTAGCCTCGAGTTCCATCGCAACGGGATCTACAGGGAAAACAATAGGAAAAGGAAAAGAGGAAAAGGGAGTGATTGGTGGGGTTCAAATGATTATAAGGGTCTATTTTAGGTATCTATTCTGAAAACATTCCGTTTTGTAACTCTAAAAGTATCATATCTAACTGAGAATTACTATGTGTGCAATTAGAACTACTGTAGATTCCAATAAAAAAGTGGATAGGAAAAATAGATTAACTTAATAAAAACATCATCTATCAAACTTACAATCATCGTGTCATGCAACTTCCCAATTATTATAACCAAGTAAAAACTACTATATGTGCAACTACAACTACTACGGGTGCCAACAAAAAAAGTGACTAGAAAAGATAGATGAAGTTAAGAAAAAATATCATCTAGCAAACTTAGTATCGCCATGTTGTGCAACTTTTCAATGAGCATATCTAACTGAGAAATACTATGTGTGCAACTACAACTACTACGGATGCCAACATAAAAAGTGACTAGAAAAAATAGATTAACCTAAGAGTAAACATCATCTAGAAAACTTAGTATCGCCATGTTGTGCAACTTTTCAATGAACATATCTAACTAAGAAATACTATGTGTGCAACCACAACTACTACGAATGCCAACATAAAAAATGACTAAAAAATAGATTAACCTAAGAGTAAACATCATCTAGAAAACTTAGTGTCGCCGTGTTGTGCAACATTTTAATGATCATATCCAACTGAGAACTACTATGTATGCAACTACAACTGTTGTGGATGCCAACAAAAAAGTGACTAGAAAAAAATAGATTAACTTAAAAAAAACATCATTTAGCAAACTTAGTACCACCTTGTTGTGCAACTTCCTAAGGGTTAAATCCAACTTGAACTACAACCATAGCCAACTATGTTCTAACCAAAGTAATTTCCTTGATTGTTTTCTATCAATCTTATGAATGAGCTTAAGCTGCAGGTGTGTGAGGGTTGTTTCTCTCCGAGGTTTACCAAAGAAGCTCCTAGTTGCTTTGGTTAGGGACACCATCGCTTCATGCATAGGCCTCTGTATCATGGGATTCCAGAATCAAACCTGGCTATCGCAGACCACATTCCTCACTGCCATTTCTTCAAACACCATGCGTGCAGAACCACCAACACAGCAGTCTCTTCAGGCACATGACGACTCGTCATCGACGAGCAGCTTGATCGCTCGCTCAGCTTGAGCATGGGAGGGCAGCTTGAGTACGAAGGCACGGTACGTCTGCACGGGCAGCGGCCAGATGTCGTCCCCGACGAGCATGTGGAGGAAGAACTCATCGGGGGCGAAAGGGTTGGCAGCGTCGGTCGCTGGAGGAGCGTGCCATGAGTCGGCGCAATGGCTTGCACGCAGTCGGCACGAACTCCCTAAGGCAGGCGTACAACAGCTTGAGATACAGACAGAGCTCTGATTTTTGCCCCGGCTTGCGTATGCCGCCGGCAGTGGGCGGGTGGAGACCTGTGTTTTGATTTTCGGCCGCAAAATATGGATTTCGGCCGAATTTCGGCCATCTCGGCCTGAGGCGAAAAATATATTTAGGCCAAAATTACTCAAATTTTGGTTAAATTTATGTCAAATTGCAGACAAATTTTGGTCAAATTTCAGCCGAAAATTTTGAAAATGGCCGAAATTCGGCCATTTCGGCCTAGGGCGAAAAAAAGCTCAAACCGAAAATCAAAACACAGGTGGAGACCCAGGACTGGATGCGGGGCGCGGTTTGTGGATCGGGGCGTACGCGGAGGCAGCGGGATTGGAGGAGACAGGAGAAGAAGAAGTGCTTGAAGACGGAGAGGTAGAGCTCGGAGCCGACGGGCGGCGAGGAGCGGGGATGCGAACAGGCCATAGCTGGAGGCGTCGGCGAGCGTGATGAAGCGGATGAGGGCTAGGCGGTCAGCGACAGCGAGGAGCTGGCTGCTAACGCCAGACGGTTTGCGGTTGTGGCACCTAGCGCAAGAGTCTTCCGTTTAGGAAGAGATTTCAGGTTAAAAAGAATCTATTTTAGGCGAGTCAATTACATCAATGGTGCTAGAACTTGGCATGAATGGTCACTTTAGTGCTAGAACTTGCGGTATACATCGAACTGCTGTAAAAAGTTGGCTCATTTGTGCAAATACGGTGCATTTGCCATACATACCGCTGACTTGGCACTGTATTTCCGTATGCAGCTGTATACTCTGCCTACGTGGGATAAGGTGGGTCACTTGGCCCTGAGCGGGTCCCACATGTCAGTGAGACATTCTATTTTATTATAGTTGAATAAAAATGAGTCGCCGGAGGATCTCGAACAGCCGACATGCGTGCTGCATGCTTGCCTTGCTAGCCAACTCATCCCAACTACCTTCGGATCTGCTAATGATACGTATGTTCTATATTCTTTTCACTAAGCAGCTTGAATTAAAAACAATGATCAGAAATTGTGTTTGAGCTAGTGGTTTGAACAGGAGTACAGGACACCTGCGTACCAACCGTGCGTCGCTAGCCACACCACACAAATTACCTATGGGATTTTATGAGGAAATAATCCTTTATATCTTTTAACTGAACAAAAAAAAATTAAAATTTTAATCTAAAAAAAAGAATGCAGCCTTGCTGATTTGAACCAGCAACCACAAGCTATCATGCGGACATGCATGCCACTACAACCAACAAAATATATAAATCATTATATATATTTTTGAACTGTTTGATTTTTCCTTCTAAAATATATGTAAAAAATATATAATTATAATAGTGTGTTATGAATAATATCCATATAAATAAATAAATTACATTAATAAATGCTCATGGAATTTGAGAAAACATTCACGTATTAATTTGACCAAAATCCATATAAATAAATTATGAATTATACAAATATTTGTATTTTTTAAGTGTTCCTTTATATTAATTTAACGAAAATCATATAATTAAAGTAAGAATTATACAAAAAAACTATATAAGTAAATTATGAACACTTGGGATGTCCATGTATTATATTTATAAAAAAATTTGAATGAAAAATTATATTTATAATTATTTATATATTAGTGGAATGCATGGCCACATGATAGCTTGAGGTTGCTGGTTGAATCATCAAGGCTGTAATCTTTCTTTCTTTTGGTTAAGAATTTAAATTTATTTTGTTCAGACAAAAAGATATGAAGGTTTGCTTCCTCTTAGGAGCCCGTAGGTGCCCAGTTCAAACCCCCGGCGCATTATTTTTTTCAGATGCAATTTTCGGATTAATATTTTAATACAATTAGTTTAGTCAACAGGATATAAATTCTATGCATTAGCAGTACTATCGTAGGTAATCTGATGTGTTGGCTAGCAACTCAGCCGTGCAACACAGAGGTGAGAGGTTCGAACCCTTGCCGATGTAATTTTTATTTCAATACATACAATAATTTGTGCTGTCTCACTGACAGGTGGGACCTGCTCGGAGCCACGTACAGTGCTGATGTTTATAGCCAATTTTTTACACCAGTTCGATGTATGTCGTAAATTCTAGCACTAAAGTGATCATCCTTGCCAAGTTCTAGCACCGTTAGTGTAATTGACTCATTTTAGGCCGGCCGCTCGGGCAGGCCAGCGAGCAGCCGGCCGCTCGGTAGACTCGTCCATTAAAAATACCAAGATTAGTAAGGACTATTTTTCGACATATGACATGACAGGGAATGCCCATGGAAAATAGTTCGGAAAAAAACATGTATTGCAACATCCAGGGAATCGAACCCTGGCCAGTACAGTGGGAGGGTACTACGATACCACTACACCAGATGCGCAGGCTGATCATTTAGCAGAATTACGCATATATATTAATAAACCAAGGGCGCTAGTGGCATAACACGCTTTGGAAACTTGTACAAATTCCCCTTGCCTATTTGTGAGGAAATGATAGAGCATTCGTGTTTTCACGTCAGTAGCACATACTACCCGATAATAGTTGCTCTCCTGTTCAGGCTTCAGACATGCTAGTTCAAACTAACTGAATAACCATCTTCAGTGATAGTACCATGCATGCCAAGATCACACGATCTTGTGGAACAGTGGAACGAGTATCATACAGAGTGACACAGCTAAACAAAAACAAAAAGAAGACGGGGAAATGCAACATATGTAGTACGGAGTACAAGCGAAAGAAACAAACACAGAATGACAGAATCGTCCATTTGGATTCTGTATCCGGAATTCAGGAGTACAAGCCATCGATGACACGTACCACACCATCGATCCATAATTGGAGCCGAGGGAACCCAAACTTAATAAGAGCTCAGAACTTGTCGACCTTGTCAGCCCTGACGACGGGGTTGGCCTGGGAGATGGCGTCGCGGCCGGCGCCCCTGTAGTCGTAGCAGCAGTCGTGCCGGTCCGAGTAGCGGTGCTCGCCGCAGAACACGCCGCCGCACCGGCACTCGAACCCCATCAGGCCCACCTTCCTCCCGCACGACGCGCACCTGCCCCTTGCCTTTGCCCTCCTCGCCCCCTCCTCCTCCGCCTCCTTGGACGTCGCCGCCGCCGCTTGGGGCTCCGCGGACGCCTGCAGCTGGGCCTGGGCCTCGGCGCGGCGGAGGCTGTCGCGGAAGCACTTGGAGCAGAGGCCGCCAGTGTCCGGGGAGCCGAAGAAGCCGCAGCCGCTGGCGCAGGGGAGCGGGAGCTGATCCGGATTCTTGCTCCGCTGCTCCATGGTTTGCACGACAGAGCACGCACGCGGTCGGCCTGGTGGTTGGGGATTGGAGACGGGGATAGGTGGGAGGAGGGAGAGCACCGACGCAACTTGGTGCAGGAGGTTTCCGGAAGGTGGTGGATCAGACCGATGACCGATCGGTATCTATCAGTGTTGACGGACGGTGCCGTACTGTCGTTTCTTTCGGCGGGGATGGAGCACTGGACTGGAGCTCGTGGTTTTACGCGGGCATGCAACCGCGGCGGTGAGCGGTTCCGCGCGCTGCAGGTGAAACTTGTGTCTTTTAGCAGAGCGGTTCAGCCTCGGAGGATCAGACAGCCAGGATCAGACAGCCGGGAGACGTTCTCTGGTCTGGGACTCGACCTTTTTCTTGTTCTAGAGAAAAAAAGACACCTTTTGTTTCTTCTTGATTGAAGAGAGAACAAGCACAGCTCGAGTGGCTTATGCCTCGTCCGCTTGAATCCTGACGAGGCTCTCCATTTCCCCAACTTCAACCAGCCGACCCAAACAGACGTCTTTTTTATTTGGATTTTTGTCTGTTTCACTCAGTCCAGCGGATTAACGTGTTCGTTCCGGCGTGGTGTAGATGCGCCAATGTAGCACACGCATTTGTAAAAAGTGTCTATTTCTAAAACATAAATTTAAACAAAACTATAATAATAATAATTAAAACTTAAACTTTACTTTAAGTCCAAAAGTCTCGGCCGTAGTCGCTGCCACACATTAAACTTAAATTTAAACTAAAGAACATAAAAAAACTAAAACGAAACCCTAGGTTGGCCATCGTTGTGGTCCTCTCCATCTTCACTGCATGTCGTCGACATTGTCTTGGTCGTCTTAGTCATCCTCGATGAGGTTAACGGATGGTGGTGGCTGCCACAGGTGTGCAGGCGGCTCCTGCGGCTGCCGATGCACCACCGGCCGTGCATGCAGCTGCTCACCCGTCGGGGCGGTGACAGAGATTCGACGCCTACCCAAGAGGGCGGGGTAGCCATGAATTCCGACGTGCAGGGCATTGTCGAGTCCAGCTTTAGGACTGCCACACCAACGCCAGGTCCCAGGGCGCAGCCGGCGACTCTAAAACGACGTTGTCCTCTAGCTTCGGGATGCCACATCGCTCACGGCCGACAGGGTGAGCTGCATGTCAAGGCCCTCTCGTTGGCTTTGTTCGTACTCGAGGACCTAGTCCTCAAGCACCTTCTCGACGAGCTCGTCCTCCTCCTCGTCGTCGAGGGCTGGTGATGGTGGTGGCAGTGGTGGCGGGGACGGCGAGCGTGCATGGCCCTGTCTGCTACCCCGCGCACAGGCTGGGCTGGGGGCAAGACCGACAAACAAAGTTTATCGCTGTAGGTCGTGCTCGTCCCGGAACCACGTATCCCATAGAGACGAATCGACGGCATACCTGGCGTCGTGGAGGAGATCCGAAGGAAGTACGGCTCGGCGGCGGTTGATCTCCAAGAGATGGCGTGGCCGGTCACCAAGATGGGCGACAAAGACACCCGATCCGGACTGAGATGTTGATAACCTACAAGTACATGAGATCATTTGTAGTCTTTTTCGATAAATATGAGTGTCGAAACTAACGAGGAGCTAAAGGTAGGACAAATATTCTCTCAAGTTCTATCGACCATCGATACAACTCTACGCACACTTAATGTTTGTTTTACCTAAAATAAAAATAAAACTAGAAGTACTTTGCGAGAATAAAACTACGAACAATTTGCAAGATAATAAAAGTTAGTAGTTTAGTAGAAAGCTTTTTGTCACACAAGAAAGTTATTTGTTTCTAGGCAATCAATAACTAGACAGGTAATCATTATTGCAATTTTATAGGAAAAAACTAACGCCCACACGTGTGGCATCTTACACATGGCCCACACGCCTAAGCTATGGTACGCTTAGGCGTACTCTCAAATTTTTTTGTCACATGTGGACAGATGACATCAGCAGAAATATTTTTGGTTTTCGGCTTAAAATGTTTTATCTCCTAATTAAAAAATCGAATTAAAAATCGGTTTTCACCATTAAATCCGTCTCAATGAGATCTATAAAACTAGACCCCATGTTGATATGTTTCAATGAATTTTTTTTGCCCAAAAGTTGCCATGATGTTTACATTGTAGTTGACATAGTGCTTAAACTAAAGTTGTCATGTGGCAATTTTAGTTTGTACAACATGGAAATTTTAGTATTTTGATGATGGCAACTCCAGTACTTTGACCATGAAAAATATTTTTTGTATGAACCATGGCAATTTTAAGTACATGTATCATGACAATTTTAGTTTATGGTTCATGTCAAGTTTAGTTTTTTAATTCCCCGTTTTATAATTGTCAAAATTTATTTTTAAATGTAGAAGAAAATAGCTAAAACATATCATGGCAATTTTCGTGTAAACACCATGACAATTCATATGCACTAGACATGGCAACTTTTAACCCCCAAAAAATTTCATCAAAATATATTGATATGAGATCTAGTTTCGAAGATCTGGTCGTGAGGGATTTAATGGTGAAGACGAATTTTCGATCGGATTTTCCATTTAAGAGATAAAACATTTTAAAAACTGAAAATCCAAAAAGATTCCCACATGCATGCATGCGGTGACATGGCGCAGTCTGTGTGTTATAGGGTGTGTGGGCGGGTTTCGTTCCCACCACACGTGTGGGCGTTAGCGCTGTCCATTTTATATGAGGGAGAGGCATGAGCTAACATACTTTCCATACTTGGATCATATGCACCTATGATTGAAACTCTAGCAAGCATCCGCAACTACCAAAGATCATTAAGGTAAACCCAACCATAACATTAAGTATCAAGTCCTTTTATCTCATGCGCAACAATCCACCTACTCGGGTATGTGTTTCAGTCCCTCACGTCACCCACCATAAGTGAATCATTAACGTATTACAACACCCTACAGCGGGGATCCCTCACGTTTGCGTGACACGAAGGGCGCCATAGGACAACACCAAAATAAAATATACAACTCAAACCAATCACGTTAATCAATCAAGCCATAGGACAAAACAGATCTACTCAAACATCATAGGATAACCACATATCATTGGATAATAATATATAGTATTGAGCACCATGTTTAAGTAGAGAATTACAGTGGGAATAGAGAGGTTATACCGTTGCATAGAGGGGGAGAAAGTTGGTGTTGACGGTAGCAAGGTTGTTGATGTAGATCGCCGTCACGATCCTTGCCCCGGCGGCACTCCGGTGCCACCGGGAGAGAGAGGAGAGAGCTCCCCCTCCTCCTCCTTCTTCTTCCTTGGCCTCCCCCTAGATGGAAGGAGAGTTCCCCCTCTGGTCCATGGTCTCCATGGCGGCGGCGGGGCGAGAGCCCCTCCGAGATTGGATTTGCTTCCCTGTTCTCTGATACGTCTCCAATGCATCTATAATTTATGAAGTACTCATGCCATGTTTCCAACAATTTTATATGGTTTTGGTATGATTTGCATGGAACTAAACCGGACTGATGTTGTTTTCAGCAGAACTACCGTGGTGTTGTTTTTTGTGCAGAAATGAAAGTTCTCCAAATGAGCTGAAACTTTTTGATGATTTTTTTTGGAACAAAAGAGACCCCCGAAGCTTCGTGGAAGGACCAGAAGGTGAAGGAGTAGGGCACAAGACACCGGGCGCACCAGGGGGCCCGGGCGCGTCCCGGTGGGTTGTGCTCACCTCGAGGGCCATCTTCGCGTGAAACCGATGCAAAAAATCCTATAAATAGAGAAACCATCAAAAATAACCATAGATCAGAAGTTCCGCTGCCGCAAGCCTCTATAGCCACGAAAAACCAATCTAGTGAAGGAAATATGACCTATAGGCAATAATAAAGTTGTTATTTATGTTCCTTATATCTTGATAAATGTTTATAATTCATAATAGAATTGTATTAACCGGAAACTTGATACATGTGTGAATACATAGACAAAACACAGTGTCCCTAGTATGCCTCTACTAGACTAGCTTGTTAATCAAAGATGGTTAAGTTTCCTAACCATAGACATGCGTTGTCATTTGATGAACGGGATCACATCATTAGGAGAATGATGTGATGGACAAGACCCATCCGTTAGCTTAGCATAATGACCGTTAAGTTTTATTGTTATTGATTTCTTCATGACTTATACATATTCCTTTGACTATGAGATTATGCAACTCCCGAATACCGGAGGAATACCTTGTGTGCCATCAAACTTCACTATGTAACTGGGTGATTATAAAGATGCTCTACAGGTATCTCCGAAGGTGTTTGTTGGGTTGGCATAGATCGAGATTAGGATTTGTCACTCCGAGTATCGGAGAGGTATCTCTGGGCCCTCTCAATAATGCACATCATGATAAGCCTTGCAAGCAATGTGACTAATGAGTTAGTTGTGGGATGATGCATTACGGAACGAGTAAGGAGACTTGCCAGTTAACGAAATTGAACTAGGTATGAAGATATCGACGATCGAATCTCGGGCAAGTAACATACCGATGACAAAGGGAATGACGTATGTTGTCATTACGGTTTGACTGATAAAGATCTTTGTAGAATATGTAGGAACCAATATGAACATCCAGGTTCCGCTATTGGTTATTGACCAGAGAGGTGTCTCGGTCATTTCTACATAGTCCCCAAACTCGTAGGGTCCGCACGCTTAACGGTCGATGACGATTTGTATTATATGAGTTATGTGATTTGGTGACCGAATATTGTTTGGAGTCCCGGATGAGATCACGGACATGACGAGGAGTCTCAAAATGGTTGAAAGGTAAAGATTGATATATTGGATGATAGTATTCGGGCACCGAAAGTGTTTCGGAATGTATCGGGTACATATCGAGTTACCAGGGGGGTTAACGGAAACCCCCGGGGGAAGATATGGGCCATATGGGCCATAGGAGGGAGGCAAGCCAGCCCACATGGGGTGCCCCCCCAAGGGAGGAGTCCGAATTAGA
Source organism: Triticum urartu (assembly GCF_003073215.2). Classification (NCBI taxonomy): domain Eukaryota; kingdom Viridiplantae; phylum Streptophyta; class Magnoliopsida; order Poales; family Poaceae; genus Triticum; species Triticum urartu. Next base: position 459,393,629 of record NC_053024.1, read on the forward strand.
CTAGGGGAGGGGGGCGGCGCCCCCTTTCCTTCTCCTCCTCTCTCTCCTTCCCCCTTTCCCCTTTCGGTAAAAGGAAAGGGGTCTGAATCCTACTAGGAGCCCAAGTAGGACTCCCCTACTTGGGGCGCGCCTAGGGCCGGCCTCCTCCCCTCTCCCTCATTTATATACGAGGGTGGGGCGCCTCTAACACACATCAATTGTTCCAACCCGTGTGCGGCGCCCCCTCCACAGTTTACGCCTCTGGTCATATTCACATAGTGCTTAGGCGAAGCCCTGCGTGGATCAATTCACCATCACCGTCACCACGCCATCGTGTTGACAGAACTCTCCCTCGACACTTTGCTGGATCAAGAGTTCGAGGGGCGTCATCAAGCTGAACATGTGCAGAACTCAGAGCTGTCGTACGTTCGGTGTTTGATCGGTTGGATTGAGAAAACGTTCGACTACATCAACCGTGTTAAGCTAACGCTTTCGCTTTCGGTCTACGAGGGTACGTGGACACACTCCCCCCTCTCATTTCTATGAATCTCTGAGATAGATCTTGCGTGAGCGTAGGAAAATTTTGAAATTGCATGCTATGTTCCCTAACAGTGGCATCAGAGCCAGGTCTATGCATAGATGATATGCACGAGTAGAACACAAAGAGTTGTGGGCGATGATAGTCATACTACTTACCACCAATGTCTTATTTTGATTCGGCAATATTGTTGGATGAAGCGGCCCGGACAAACCTTACATGACCATGTTCATGAGACCGGTTCCACCGATAGACATGCAACTCGTTTAGCATAAAGGTGGCTGGTGGGTGTCTGTTTCTCCAACTTTAGTTGAATCAAATTTGACTATGGACAATCCTTGTTGAAGGTTAAAACAACAAACTTGATGAAACATCATTGTGGTTTTGATGCGTAGGTAAGAACGGTTCTTACTAGAAGCCCGTAGCAGGCACGTAAAACTTGCAACAACAAAGTAGAGGACGTCTAACTTGTTTTTGCAGGGCATGTTGTGATATGATATGGTCAAGACATGATGTGATATACGTTATTGTATGAGATGATCATATTTTGTAAAAGTTATCGGCAACTGGCAGGAGCCTTATGGTAGTCGCTTTATTGTATGAAATGCAATCGCCATGTAATTGCTTTACTTTATCACTATGCGTTAGCGATAGTTGTAGAAGCAATAGTTGGCGAGACGACAACGGCGCTACGATGGAGATCAAGGTGTCAAGCCGGTGATGATGGAAATCATGATGGTGCTTTGGAGATGGAGATCAAAGGCACAAGATGATGATGGCCATATCATGTCACATATTTTGATTGCATGTGATGTTTATCTTTTATGCATCCTGTTTTGCTTAGTACGATGGTAGCATTATAAGATGATCCCTCACTAAAAATTTCAAGGTATAAGTGTTCTCCCTGAGTATGCACTGTTGCGATAGTTCATCGTGCCGAGACACCACATGATGATCGGGTGTGATAAGCTCTACATTCACATACAACAGGTGCAAGACAGTTTTGCACATGCGGAGTACTCCGGTTAAACTTGACGAGCCTAGCATGTACATACATGGCCTCGGAACACTGGAGACCGAAAGGTCGAACGTAAATCATATAGTAGATATGATCAACATAGAGATGTTCACCATTGAAATCTACTCCATCTCACGTGATGATCGAACATGGTTTAGTTGATATGGATCACGTGATCATTTAGATGACTCGAGGGATGTCTATCTAAGTGGGATTTCTTAAGTAATATGATTAATTGAACTTAATTTATCGTGAACTTAGTCCTTATAGTTTTTGCATATCTATGTTGTAGATCAATGGCCCGTGCTACCGTTCCCTTGAATTTTAATGCATTCCTAGAGAAAGCTAAGTTGAAAGATGATGGTAGCAACTACACGGACGGGGTTCGTAACTTGAGGATTATCCTCATTGCTACACATAAGAATTATGTCCTTGATGCACTGCTAGGTGAAAAGCCCCCTCCCGCTAATGTAGACGCTTTGAACATCTGGCAGACGCGGTCTAATGACTACTATATAGTTCAGTGTGCCATGCTCTACGGCTTAGAATCGGGACTTCAAATACGTTTTGAACGTCATGGACCATATGAGATGTTCTAGGAGTTGAAGTTAATATTTTAAGCAAATGCCCGAGCTGAGACATATGAAGTCTCCAACAAGTTCTATAGCTGCAAGATGGAGGACAACGGTTCTTTCAGTGAACACATACTCAGAATGTCTGGGTACCATAACCACTTGACTCAGTTGGGAGTTAATATTCCAGATGATAGTGTTATTGAGAGGGTTATTCAATCACTACCACCAAGCTATAAAGGTTTCGTGATGAACTATAATATGCAAAGGATGGATACGATAATTCCTGAGCTCTTCGCTATGCTCAAAGCTGCGGAGGTAGAAATCAAGAAATAGCATCAAGTGTTGATGGTTAACAAGACCACTAGTTTCAAGAAAAATGGCAAGGGAAGAAGGGGGACTTCAAGAAGAATGGAAAGCAAGTTTTCACTCCCGGGAAGAAGCGCAAGTCTGGACCCAAGCCTGAAACTAAGTGCTTCTACTGCAAAGGGACTGGTCACTGGAAGCGGAACTTCCCCAAGTATTTGGTGGATAAGAAGGATGGAAAAGTGAACAAAGGTATATTTGATATACATGTTATTGATGTGTACCGTACTAATGCTCGTAGTATCCCCTGGGTATTTTACGCTGGTTTTGTTGCTCATATTTGCAACTCGAAATAGGGGCTACAGATTAAACGATGATTGGCTAAGGATGAGGTGACGATGCGCGTCAGGAATGGTTCCAAGGTCGATGTGGTCGCTATCGGCACACTACCTCTACATCTACCTTCGAGTTTAGTTTTAGACCTAAATAATTGTTATTTGGTGCCTGCATTGAGCATGAACATAATATCTGGATCTTGTTTGATGCGAGACGGTTATTCATTTAAATCAGAGAATAACGGTTGTTCTATTTATATGACTAATATCTTTTATGGTCATGCACCCTTGAAGAGTGATCTATTTTTGTTGAATCTCGACCGTGGTGATACACATATTCATAATATTGATGCCAAAAGATGCAAAGTTTATAATGATAGTGCAACATATTAGTGGCACTGCCGTTTAGGCCATATTGGTGTAAAGCGCATGAAGAAACTCCATGCGGATGGACTTTTGGAATCACTTGATTATGAATCATTTGATGCTTGCGAACCATGCCTCATGGGCAAGATGACTAAGACTCCGTTCTCCGGAACAATGCAGTGAGCCACAGACTTATTGGAAATAATACATACCGATGTATGCAGTCCAATGAGTGTCGAGGCTCGCGGTGGGGATTGTTATTTTCTGACCTTCACAGATGATTTGAGCAAATATGGGTATATCTACTTAATGAAGCACAAATCTGAAACATTTGAAAAGTTCAAAGAATTTCAGAGTGAAGTGGAAAATCATCGTAACAAGAAAATAAAGTTTCTACGATCTGATTGTCGAGGCAAATATTTGAGTTACGAGTTTGACCTTCATTTAAAACAATGTGGAATAGTTTCACAACTCACACCACCTGGAACACCAAAGCGTAATGGTGTGTTCGAACGCCGTAACTATACTTTATTAGATATGGTGCGGTCTATGATGTCTCTTACCGATTTACCACTATCGTTTTTGGGTTATGCATTAGAGACAACTGCATTCACGTTAAATAGGGCACCATCTAAATTCGTTGAGATGATATTGTATGAACTGTGGTTTGGCAAGAAACCTAAGCAGTCGTTTCTTAAAGTTCGGGGTTGCGATGCTTATGTGAAAAAGCTTCTGCCTGACAAGCTCGAACCCAAATCGGAAAAGTGCATCTTCATAGGATAACCAAAAGAAACTGTTGGGTACCCCTTCTATCACAGATCCGAAGGCAGGATCTTTGTTGCTAAAAATGGATCCTTTCTAGAGAAGGAGTTTCTCTCGAAAGAAGTGAGTGGGAGGAAAGTAGAACTTGATGAGGTAATTGTACCTTCTCTCGAATTGGAAAGTAGCTCATCACAGAAAACCGTTCTCGTGATGCCTACACCAACTAGTGAGGAAGCTAATGATGATGATCATGAAACTTTAGATCAAGTTACTACCGAACCTCGTAGGTCAACCAGAGTACATTCCACACCAGAGTGGTACGGTAATCCTGTTCTGGAAGTCATGTTACTAGACCATGAAGAACCTACGAACTATGAGGAAGTGATGATGAGCCCATATTCCATGAAATGGCTTGAGGCCATGAAATCTGAGATGGGATCCATGTATGAGAACAAAGTGTGGACTTTGGTTGACTTGCCCGATGATCGGCAAGCCATAGAGAATAAATGGATCTTCAAGAAGAAGGTTAACGCTGACGGTAATGTTACTATCTACAAAGCTCGACTTGTTGGGAAATGTTTTTGACAAGTTCAAGGAGTTGACTATGATGAGACCTTCTCACCTGTAGCGATGCTTAAGTTTGTCCGAACCATGTTAGCAATTGCCGCATTTTATGATTATGAAATCTGGCAAATGGATGTCAAAACTATATTCCTTAATGGATTTATTAAAGAAGATTTGTATATGATGCGACCAGAAGGTTTTGTCGATCCTAAAAGGTGCTAACAAAGTGTGCAAGTGTCGGGTGGTAGGTGCGACATATGCCAACGGGTGGCTTATCATTGTGGGAGCCAGTAAGACGTCGCCAGTGCCTGGAAACGGGATGAGGCGAAGACATGCACGCCGGCGAATCTTACCCAGCTTCGGGGCTCTCCGTGGAGATAACACCCCTACTGCTGCTCTGCGGGGTCTCCGCATGATCTCTAGATGAACAAGTAGCTACACAATGCTCCTTGAGCTGTTCGGTGGGAGGAGGAAGAAGGGCACGACTAGCTTGCTTCTCCTCCTTGTGTGTGTCTAAAACTAGCTGAGGGTCGAACCCTTTGCATGGGTGCCCCGGGGGGTTTATATAGGCCTACCCTCCGGGGTACAATGGTAATCCGACTGGGCACGGGGCCCAGCCGTCTGTGACTGCGCTCGCCGGCTTCTGTGCCGGCTGCTGGGTCCCGCCGACTGGTGGGTCCCGCCGGCTGCCGGCCCCTTGGTCGACAGGCAGGCCCCACTGTCCAGGACCTGGTCGGCGGCTGGTTACTGTTGCTCTATCTTGGTGACGTGGGCTTCGTCGTGGTAGGCGCGGCTACAGTGCCGCCGCCCGTCGGGTGATCGCTGTAGCCTCACCGCGTCTTGTCTCCTTAATGGGGCGTCTCCTTCGAGGGAGGCGGCAAGCCGGCTGCGGGGAGCCGGCTCCGTCTTGGGTCGACTGGGGGGAGGCGTGGCCGCCTTCGGGTGTCTCTCTGCCCGAAGGGGCCCACCATCTGTGGGCCGCACTGGCGGCCCGTTGTGGATGACATCAGGGGCAACGTGGCAACAGTGCCGCGCCGGACGGGTCATGGCCACCCACACGGCGCACTATGCCAGGCGTGTTCCGAGATTCGGGGGTGGCTGGCTTCACTGTAGCCATGCCCCGTCGCACCGTCGTTAGGTGGGTGCAAACTTTGAGGGTACGGTCTCGACCGCTTTATGGGAGCCGGCTTCTTGGAGTCGGCCTGCTCGCAGCCGGCTTCTCGAAGTCGTCCCTCCCGTGGCTTTCTTCACGAGGGCTAAAGTCGGGCCACCTTCCGAAAGCCGGCCTGGATGACAGCCAGCAAGGGGAAGGCGGCCCCATGTCTTGGATTCTTGGGAGCCGTACGGGCTCGTAATTTTTTCAGAAGGGCCAGGGGAAGCCGGCTAGGCTACCCATGGCTATTTACTCCGACAGTAGTCCCCGAAGCTGATCGAGCTTCGAGGCGGACAAAGGGACGAGAAGCTTGGTCAGCTTCTTATCCTGAAGAGCCGGCTTCGCTGGTGTACGCCGATTTCGGGGAGCCCCGCGTTTTGCAGGCGGGAAAGGGGTCGACCCGCGTGCTGACCACGGGCCCTCCCGTGGCCACGTGGCAGCGAGATCCTGCCAGCGCACGCGCGCGACGGGACGCTGCCGCAGGCCCGGGCCCGCCACTCCTAGGCCTCGGCCCGAGCGCTGATCTTTTGTGGCCCAGGTGGACTGCTCGCCTTCCTGCGGTGATTTTATTTCGTCGTTAGGGCGCAATAAGCACGGGACGTGGGGGAGTGGGCACGATTGATCCCCACGCTTCCCCACGCCGCGCCTCCTCGGCTCCGCCACGCGAGCCTATAAGTAGGGGGAGGAGGGGGAGAGACAGAGGTTCGCACGCTCTCTCTCGCTCCGCCCCCCCTCGTCCTCCTCTCTTCCTTTCGTTGCTGCCGCAGCCTCCCGTCTCAGCGCCGTCGTGCCGCCACATCGTCTTGCTCCCATGGCGCTGTCGAGCCCGTGGGACGGCTCCAACGTCCATGAGGACCACGTGGAGTTCCTCCGCCAGACTCGGCGCCTGCCCGACGCCAACCTCGTGCGGGTCCGCCTGGCACCGGAGGAGGGCGAGCGGGTCGTCTTCCGCTCGCACTTCCTGCTGGCTTCGGCCTTTCGGCGAGCGGATTTCTGCGCTCCTTCCTCGAGTTCTACAACCTTCAGCCGCATCACCTCATGCCCAATGCGGTGATGCTGCTGTCGGCCTTCGTCTTCCTCTGCGAAGGTTTCTTGGGGCTGCTCCCCACGCTGGAGCTCTGGGGGGAGTTCTTCCAGAGAAAACTCGGCACCGTTGTCGCAGGCGTGCCCGCCCCCTGCGGGGCCTTCATCGCCATGAGGAGGGCGGGCGAGAACAACCCGTTCCCGCCCACCCCCCTGATCCAGTCGGTGAATATCTGGCAAAAGTCATACTTCTACGTGAAGAACGTCGCCGAGCAAGGAGACCACGTCAACCTGCCGGCTTACGTAGCCGGCCCGCCGGCTGGGAGGCAGCCCTCATGGAGTTTCCGGTCCCGGTCACTGTCTCAGGCCGGGAGCGCCGCCGTATCCCGGCTTCGGGTGATGACCCAGTCGGAAGGCCTGAACGGGGCTGACTTGGTGGCCGCCTTCATGGAGCGCCGGATATCTCCTCTCCAGAGCCGGTCCCACATGATGTGCTAGATGAGCGGCCGCTTCGACCCAAGCCGGCTGAGCACCAGGGAGATGCCTCATGCGGAGGTATCGTACATGGTAAATTACATCTCAAATTGCAAGCTCACCGAAGACTGGCGATACGGCAAGGCACCGTATTCTCGCGCCAACCCTCCGCCCGTGGTAAGTTTTCCTTTTCTTCTTCTTGTTGGTAGCCGGCTTCATGATGGCCGGCTTCTGATCAGCCGGTTCTTCTTAGCAGAACCCCCTTCTCCCGCCGACGACCGGGGCAGCGGGGATAGAACGCCAGTATGCCCCCGATCGCACGGTGGACGACGTCGACGACCCGGACTTGGGGGCGGCCGCCATGGAAGATGCCGTCGTGGGGGACGACGTCGAGCCCGGGGGCTCAAGGCTCACCGCCAGCTTCGAGGACTGGCCGGATGACGCTGAAGCCGAGGTCACCCCGCGTCGCCAGCCGGCGGCCGACCATCAAGGCGCGGGCTCGTCCATCGCGCCGGCTGCCGGCGGCGGTGCACAGAAGCGCCGGGCCGCTTCAGGCCTCTTCGGCAGTTGGCCGAAGAAGTCCAAAGCCTCCACCGCGGCGACCAAGCGAGATGAGGTGGCTGCGAAAGCGGCCCGCTTCCGCAAGGCGGTGAAGCAGCCTCAGGCGGTCTCAGCGTAAGTCGTCAATTGCCCTGTCGCATGCTTCTCATTATTCTCTTCTTGTTTGAACATTCTTCTTAACTTTTTGCCGCTTGCTGGACAGGGTGCCGCTTTCCCTTGAGCGGGGTCCGGGCGGCTAGAGGGTCTTCGAGCTCCCGCCGCGTGGACCCCCGCGCCGATCTCAGGGAAGCCACGGAGCGGAACGCCCGTGAGGCGCGGGAGGAGCGCGAGGCGGCGGAAAAAGCGGCCGCCCAGGCGGCGAAGGAGAAGGCCGGCGCGGCAGCCAAGGCCCAGGCGGAGTCGCGACCGCGGAGACGGAGGCGGGGGGTTCGCGCAACCAGCCTCCGCTGCTCGCCATTCCCCTCCGAGCCGTGGCCCCTGACACCCCACTGCCCTTGGCGGAGGAAATCGTCCAAGACCCGCCGCTGATGGAGAGGAGGGAGGACCCCGTGGCCTTCGCGAGGAGAGCACCGCCAGCGGCGCCAACCGGAGCGGGCCAAGGCGGCCAATCGTCAGCGGCACCAGAGGAGCCGGCCGGGGGTGAGCCGGAGGACAGAGCCGGCCTCGAGGTCCAGCCGGTGATGCGTCAGCGCACAGGGGGAGGCGCCGCTCTGCCGGAGTCGCACTGAGTCGCGGGCGTAGGCCAGTCGGCTGAAGATCCGGAGGCGGCCAACACTGCCACGTCCGAGTGGACTCCCAGCTGGGGGACTAGCGAGCGGAATGTGGCGGCTCAAGGGGTCCGGAGCCGGCTTCAAGCTCAGGCCGCCCTGCTGCAGCAGTTCACCCAGGAGTTCCTGTCGACGCGAGCCGCCATCCGGGTGAGTCCTTCATTCTTGGCCGTTTTGATCTCTTGATTTTTTCCGTGGGGGCGCGTCAGCGCACCCACTGGGTGTAGTCCCCGAGATTCGGGCCGACTGCTGTGCAATCGGGTCGAATCTTTCTTGACAACCACCTTATCTTTGCTTCTTGTCTGAATCTTTCAGGAATATCACAACTCCCGTGCTGCTGCCTTCAACTCCCAGGCTCAGGATTTGAGTCGGAGGACCGACGACCTGGCCGACAGCCGAAGTAAGTGCTTGATTTTGTCTGTCTCCTGTGGGGGCGCGTCAGCGCACCCACTGGGTGTAGTCCCCGAGATTCGGGCCGACTACTGCGCAGTCGGGTCGGATCTTTCTTGACGATTTTTTCCTTATTGGTTTGTCTTTTTGTTTGTCTTCAGGGGCCAACGCTGACTTGAGGAAGGAGCTCGGTGAAGCGCAGGCCGCCCTTCATACCAAGGACGCCGAGTACGCTGTCTTGGTCCAGGAGCGTGACTGCCTGGCCAAGAAGCTGGCTGACCAGGAGAAGAGCCACAAGGCGGCCCTGCAGCAAGCGCAGGATAGCGAGGCCACCCTGAAGGCAGAGTATGAGACCGAGGCGGCGAGCTGGGCTGAGACCCGGCGAGCACTTGATGAGGGCTTCGGCCGCATCGAGGGCTTGATCGACGGTAAGCCGCCTTCCTCGCTCCTCTCCTGCCCCTTGGCATCTGGTTCTTGTTCTAACTTGTGCTGCTGCCTATTTCCCTGCGCAGACTACTTTCCCGGCTACTCTGCCTTTGCCGCCCAAAGTATCGAAGCCCACCGCAAGGCGCGCCGTCAGGCGGGGGCCAACATCGCGCCGGATGTGAACCGGACGCTTGAGGAGCAGCTCTTGGCTGTCCAGGCGCGGTTGCAGCCGGCTCATCGGATGCTTCGCCGGCTCCAACGTGCCGGGGCGCAAGTGTTGGCCGCCCTCTGGCCCGGCGAGATGATCCCCCGCACCCCAAGCCGGACTACCGACTGGCTGGAGGTCGCAGTCGGTCGCTTTGAGGCTTGGAAGGCGTCGGCGGCCCGCCTTGGAGCCGGGCGGGCGTTGGAGTTCGTTCGGGCTTGGTACCCAGGGCTGAGCCTGGACCAGCTGCGCACTTGGCGGATGGAGGCCGACGCGGAGCTGGAGGAGGTGAGGCCGGCTATCGCCCAGCGTGCTTCGACGATCGCCGAGTGCACCGACATCAGTGTTTTTGCACCCGAAATCGATGATGACGGTGTTGCTCAGCCGGAGGAATGGTTCGGGCTGAACCCGGCGGTGGGCGAGGACTCGGCGGAGGAGATCGCCTCCAGCGACGAGGGCGAGGATGACGAGGAGGAGGACGGCGAAGACGTCGAGCCGGCTGGTGGAACAACCGGCCGACCTCAGGCCGACCGTGCCTCCAGCAACGAGGCGCGTGGAAGCGCACCCTCTGCGGGAGGCGGTGACCAAGCCGAGGTTTGCCAGCCGGCCGCTCCTTCAGCCGGCACAACCGTCTCCACCAACCAGCCCAGCTCGTCGGTCGCTCCGCCGGCTTGATCTGCCGTCCTTATTTTTCCTGCTTGTTGTCTTTTGAACAATCTTCATTAAGTTTTCACAGTTCCACCCACTGGGGGTGTATCCAAACTATGTTGAATGCTGGCCTCTCAGAGGTTTTTTATGTAAATATTATTATGTGCATGTTTGGTTTCCATTTGCGTATGCTTTTTATCCTTAGGCTTTTTCCTTTGCCGCCTTCCCTCTTTGGGGAGGCAAGTACTTGAGCTTTCTTGGATTGAAGTGAAGTGAATGGAAACCGGCCGGCCGGCTACTCTGGTAGCCATTCAGCGGTGGGAGAAAAACCGACTTTTGTTATATTAGTCCGTTAGTCCCTAGCCGTTTTTCGTGTGGGCGCCCGTTCCTGCCTTTAACTCTTGCCAGTCGGACAGCCGGTTCTTCGAACTGCGACTTTTGGCAAGAGAAAGCTTGGGAGCCAGCACACTACTTGTCTGACTGCGGGTAGGACTTCTAATATAACTCCAGTCGGCCAGTCCCCGGGCTGACTAGTCGAACCCGGTGCCGGACGGAACAAGTAAATGAAATGACAAAGTCATAAGCATGATACTTTTCATTCATAGAAAAGATCTTGGCCTGACCTTCCGGCTGTGGTAGCGGCACAAACCCTGCTGGTAGATGGCAGACCGGCTGAGGGCTAACAGCCGGCTTTCTTCCAGCAGGTCTACACCGTCTTCTCGTGCTTCCTTGGCCTCCGCTTCTGTGTACATGGTTACTCGAGGCGAGTCGAACTCGATGTCAGTTGGGATGACCGCCTCGGCACCATACACAAGGAAGAAAGGGGTGAAGCCGGTTGACTTGTTTGGAGTAGTGCGCAGACTCCAGAGGACAGCCGGCAGCTCGTCGAGCCAACAGCCGGCTGAACGCTCCAGAGGTATGACCAGTCGGGGCTTGATGCCGGAGAGGATGAGGCCGTTGGCTCGCTCGACCTGGCCGTTTGACTGCGGGTGGGCGACAGACGCTAAGTCCACCCGGATACCTTGGGCTGCGCAGAAACGTGCCAAGGCTCCTTTGGCAAAATTCGTGCCATTGTCGGTGATGATGCTGTGTGGCACGCCGTACCGAATTGTTATGTCTGTGATGAATGTCACAGCAGTCGGCCCATTTAGCTTCTTGATCGGCTTTGCTTCAATCCACTTGGTGAATTTGTCCATGGCGATGAGCAGATGCGTCATGCCGCCGCGCGCCGTCTTGAATGGGCCCACCATGTCCAATCCCCAAACGGCGAAGGGCCAAGTGAGGGGAATGGTCTTGAGTGCCGAAGCCGGCATGTGTTGCTTGGAGCTGAAGAGTTGGCACCCCTTGCAATTTTTAACTAATTCTTTGGCGTCGTCCAAAGCGGTCGGCCAGAAGAAACCATGGCGGAAAGCTTTGGCGACGAGTGATCTTGAAGCCGCATGGTGGCCGCATTCTCCTTGGTGAATGTCTCTGAGGATTGCAATGCCCTTCTCTTGCTCGACGCACCGTTGGAGGATTCCAGTGACACTGCGCTTGACTAGTTCTCTGTTGACGATTGTGTATGCTCCGGCTCGACGTTGGACTTGTCTTGCCTCTGTTTCGTCAGCCGGCAGATCTTGGTTTACTAGGAAGTTGAGGATGGACTGAGCCCATGACGGAGCCGCGACTTCTCCTACTACCAATGTGGCTACTGCCACCAGGGTGGGCGGGCTGGGTGGTGAAATGCTGGAGTCGGCCGCCGGTTGTTGTGTTGGTGTAGTCCTTGGGCCGGCTACTGCAGTCCCCGAGCCAAGTGTGGCAGTCCCCGAGCCGGTTGCCGAAGTCCCCGGGCCGATTACTGAAGTCCCGGGGTCGCCCGCTTGGTTCTTCGAGCCGGACCCGGCCGCGTCGGGGTCAGGCGGCACGAAGATGGAATCGGATTCTGGAGACGGCTTGATGGACGGCTTGAGGAGGCGTTGTAGAGCGACGCCGGTTGGAATTGCTTGCCGAGTGGAGCCTATTCGAGCCAGGGCATCGACTGGCTCATTGTCGGCTCGCGGTACGTGGAGGAACTCGCATCCTTCAAAGTATCCGCTGAGTTGTTGAACCAGGAAGCGGTAGCTCGCCATATTTGCGTCCTTGGCATCCCAGTCGCCGGATGATTGCTGGACCACCAAGTCCAAGTCGCCATAGCATAGGATCCGGCGAATGCCGAGTTCCTTGGCAAGCCGGAGCCCGTGTATGAGCGCCTCGTACTCGGCCACGTTGTTGGAGGCGGCAAAGTGAATTTGCAGCGTGTATCTGAGCTTGTCGCCTTTGGGAGAGGTAAGGACGATGCCGGCTCCCAAGCAGGTGCGCATCTTGGACCCGTCAAAGTGCATGCGCCAATGGGTGGAGTCGGGAGCCGGCGGCAGGTACTGGGTCTCGGCCCAGTCGACGAGGAAGTCGGCCAGTGCTTGGGACTTGATGGCGGTGCGGGGCTGGTAGAAGATCGTGTAAGGGGCCAGCTCGATGGCCCATTTCGCCACCCGGCCGGATGCGTCCCGGCTGCCTATGATCTCGGCCAGCGGGGCGGTGCATACGACCGTGACGGGGTGCTCTTGAAAGTAGGGCTTCAGTTTCTTGGCGGTGAAGTACACGCTGTAACACATCTTCTGGTAGTGCGGGTAGTTCTGCTTTGAAGCGGACACCACCTCGCTCAAATAATACACCGGCCTCTAGACCGGCTGGGCTCGGCCTTCTTCTGGGTGTTGGACTACGACGATGGTGATGACCACCCGGCTGGTTGCGGCGATGTAAAGGAGCATGGGCTCTTTCTCAGTCGGTGCCGCGAGGACAGGCGGCGTGGTCAGCATCTTCTTCAGCTCGTGAAAAGCTTGGTCGGCCTGGTCGTTCCACTCGAAGTGAGTGCTCTTCTTCATGATGCGGTAGAGGGGGAGAGCCTTCTCTCCGAGTCGGCTGATGAAGCGGTTCAAGGAGGCCAAGCATCCGGTGAACTTTTGGATGTCTCGAAGCTTGGTGGGGATCGCCATTCTCTCGATGGCCTTGATCTTCACCGGGTTGCATTCGATGCCGCGTTCGGAGACCAGGAAGCCTAAGAGCTGGCCGGCTGGCACTCCGAACACGCATTTCTCGGGGTTGAGCTTGATTTGGAACCGGCGCAGGTTCTCAAACGTTTCCTTGAGGTCTCCCAGCAAAGTGCCACGCTTCTCCGTCTTCACCACAATGTCGTCCACGTAGACGTGAGCGTTTCTGCCGAGTTGCTTGAGGAGGCACTTCTGCATGCAACGCTGAAAAGTAGCACCGGCATTTCTTAAGCCGAATGTCATAGTAAGGTAGCAGAAGGCTCCAAATGGCGTGATGAAGGCGGTCTTCAGGCGGTCGTCCGGATCTAGCTTTATCTGGTGATATCCTGAGTAAGCATCCAAGAAACTCAACAGCTCGCATCCGGCCGTGGAGTCTATCACTTGGTCAATCCTCGGCAGGGCAAAGGGATCTTTGGGGCAAGCCTTGTTGAGGCTCGTGTAGTCTATACACATGCGCCACTTGTTGTTCTTCTTTAACACAAGGACCGGGTTGGCGAGCCACTCTGGAAAGAAAACTTCCATAATGAAGCTGGCTACCAGAAGCCGAGCTATCTCCTCTCCCACAATCCTGCGTTTCTCCTCCGACAGTCGGCGAAGGGGTTGTTTGACTGGCTTTGCGTCTTCTCGGACGTGTAGTTTGTGCTCGGCGAATTTCCTCGGAACACCCGGCATGTCCTTGGGGGACCATGCAAAGATGTCCCGATTCTCACGGAGGAAATCGGCAAGCTCGCCTTCCTATTTGCTGTTCAGGCTTGCCCCGATGACGGCAAACCTCCCTGGATGCTCGGGGTCAAGAGGTATCTTCTTCGTCTCCTTGGCCGGCTGGAAAGATCCTTGAGCATCATGCTCCTTGGGGTCGGGGGACACGGCCGACTGCTTTCCGGCTATGGCCACGACTCGGTCCAACATCTTCTTTTCTTCAGCAATCACAAGGGACTCGGCCAGCCGGCTGCTGGCTGCCACGCACTCAGAGGACTTCTTGTAATCGCCGGCCACGGGGATGACGCCTTTGGTACTTGGTATCTTCATCTTGAGGTATGCATAGTGGGGAACTGCCATGAATTTGGCCAAGGCAGGTCGGCCAAGCAATGCATGGTAAGGGCTCTCCAGGTCCACCACTTCAAACCAGATCGCTTCCTGGCGGAAATGCTCCTTGTCCCCAAAAAGTACATCAATCCTGATCTTGCCAATGGGGGCGCAGGATAGGCCGGGTACGATGCCGTGGAACACTGTTCGAGTAGGCATGAGCTGCTTCGTCTTGACATTTAGCTTCTCCAGGGTGTCACGGTACAGAATGTAGATGCTGCTCCCGCCGTCTATCAGCACGCGGGAGAAGCGGGCGACGCGTCTGTCCGTCGCGAGGGTGGCTTCCAGGACCAATGCGTAAGAGCCGGGAGACGGCATCACCTCTAGATGGTCGGCCCGGCTCCAGCTGATGGGCTTTTCTGACCAATGCATGTGTTTGGCGGGGTCGGCAGTGACCACGCTGACTTCCTGGTGCTCTCGGCGTTTGCTGCGCCGGTCTTCGGGCTGGCCTGTAAAGACGATGTAGGTTGCTTGCTCATCAGGGAACTCGTCATGCACGGCTCCGACTGCGGGCCGAGCGGCCGGAGGCGGCGGAGGCGGAGGCGGAGGCGGCGGGAGCCCCTCGCCTTTGGAGATTCGGGTGAGCCAATGGCACTTCCGGGTTGTGTGGTTGGACGGCTTCGCGCCGCTGTGGAACTTGCACGGGGCGTCGAGAGTTTGCTCGTAGGAGAAGGCCGACTGCCAAGCCGGACGGCCGCCCTTGGGCTTCTTGGGCGTAGGTCGCCCTTCAGGCAGCGCGTCTTCGATCGTGGCCACCTGCCGACTGGCGGGAGGCGGCGCAGGGCCCTTGCGCTTGTGGTCGTTCGAGTGTGGGCGTCGGCCGGAGTCCCCAGTCGGCGTCTTGGGCACCGGGTTGAGTACTTTTCCGGACGCATCTACCCGAAGCTCGGTCTTCATCGAGGAGTCCGCGGTGGCGTACTTGTCCGCTATGTCCAGAAGCTCGTCGAGGGTAGTCGGCTCGTCGCAGAGGAGCTTGTGCTTGAGGAGGGTGCCTTCTCGGCATCCGGCTGTGAAGTACTCGATGGCTTGCACCTCGTGCACCCCTTCGCAAGAGTTGCGGAGCTCGGCCCAACGCGTGAGGTAGTCGCGAGTGGACTTGGCGGGGCCTTGTACGCACAAGGAGAGCTGTCTGGGCTTGGGAGCCCGCTTGTAGGTGCTGGTGAAGTTGCGGATGAAAGCTTCGGTGAAATCTAGCCAGCTGTTGATGCTGAGAGGCTTGAGGCTGTTGAGCCAGGTCCGCGCCGTGCCTTGCAGCATGAGGGGCACGTACTTCACGGCAACGCGCCGATTGCCGTTGGCTATGCTGACCGCCGTGGAGTAGTCGATCAGCCAATCTTCTGGCTTCACGGAGCCGTTGTACTTGGGCGTGTCTCTTGGGAGCGAGAACCCTTTGGGGAAAGGCTCGTCACGGATGCGGGGGCCGAAACAGGGCGGGCCGACATCGTCTTCTTCTTCCAATGCCAGGGATCGCGCCAGGTGGTCGATCCGATGGCGGGCGTCGTTCTCGCCGACTCCTTCGCGGCGACCTAGTCGGCCGCTGAGAGTCGGGTGCGCCACTGGTGGCGGGGTGGGATATCTCTCTCCACGGGGTCGAGGCGGAGGCGGGTTGCCCCGCCATTCCATGGCTCGGGGATGGCCGTCCGCGTCTCGTTCGATGGAGATTCGGGTCCGGCTGCGGCTGGCAGCCGGCTCTTTCTCGCGCCGCGCGCGGGTGTTGCTCGTAGCCGGCGTCCGGGACGTCGCGCCGTGATCTCGGCGCGGGGGAGGGCTTCCCGCGCGGGCGTCTGCTTCGTGCCGCTGCGCGGCTGCATCGATCAGTTGCTGGATGCGCCGGGTCATGTGGGGGAGGTCTTCGGCCTCCAAGCCGTCCAACTCGTCTACGGCCGCCTGGGCGGCGCGCAGGTTCTCGAGTGGAGTGGCGTAGACTAGGCAGTCGACTCCCAGCGTGTCAGCGATGATGGTGCCGCGTTGCTTGACAAGGCCGGCCCGGCTTGGCCCACCCGGGGCCGGAGTGTCGAAGGCGGCGCGGTCAGCTTCGCGCTGGTAGGCCTCAGTGAGGCGTCTTACGGAAGCCAGCCTCCGGCCCTCTGCGAGGAGGGCCAGGCGGCATGCCTCCAGTGCTTCGTTGTCGGCATCAGCCGGGAGGGGGGTGGACAAGTCATGGGCCGCCGCGTGCGGGGCGTCGTGGGCGCTCTCGTCGGCCGGGCCGCCGTGGCCGACAACCATCACTTCGGTGGTGACAGCATCGCAGCCGTCGGCTCGAGGAAGCG
Source organism: Triticum urartu (assembly GCF_003073215.2). Taxonomy (NCBI): domain Eukaryota; kingdom Viridiplantae; phylum Streptophyta; class Magnoliopsida; order Poales; family Poaceae; genus Triticum; species Triticum urartu. The sequence goes on from NC_053024.1 coordinate 459,410,137, forward strand.
GGTCGTTGTAGATCGTGACGTTGGTGGGGAAGGTGTCGTAGGAGGCCGTGTCGGAGTCGACAGGTATCGGGTCGGTGGAGCCAACCGACTCCAGATCCACAGCGGGCTCGCTGGAGACATGGAGCTGACCGAGAAGGTTGGCGAGGTGGTCGGTGCCCGCATCGGAGGCGAGCTCGTCGGAGGTGAGGGTTTCGTCGCGGAGATCGGCGAGGGTGCTCACCGCGCAGACACTGGTGACGCCTTGCAGCGCGTCGTGGCAAGCGCCATCGGGCGTGCCGGGCTAGCTACGCTCGCTGGGGAGGAAGAGGGTTCCCGTCCAGAACAGGTCTCCGGACGACGGTGCACCTGGCCCCACGGTGGGCGCCAAATGTCGGGTGGTAGGTGCGACATATGCCAACGGGTGGCTTATCATTGTGGGAGCCAGTAAGACGTCGTCGGTGCCTGGAAATGGGATGAGGCGAAGACATGCACGCCGGCGAATCTTACCCAGCTTCGGGGCTCTCCGTGGAGATAACACCCCTACTGCTGCTCTGCGGGGTCTCCGCATGATCTCTAGATGAACAAGTAGCTACACAATGCTCCTTGAGCTGTTCGGCGGGAGGAGGAAGAAGGGCACGGCTAGCTTGCTTCTCCTCCTTGTGTGTGTCTAAAACTAGCTGAGGGTCGAACCCTTTGCATGGGTGCCCCGGGGGGTTTATATAGGCCTACCCCCCGGGGGTACAATGGTAATCCGACTGGGCGCGGGGCCCAGCCGCCTGTGACTGCGCTCGCCGGCTTCTGCGCCGGCTGTTGGGGCCCGCCGACTGGTGGGTCCCGCCGGCTGCCGGCCCCTTGGTCGACAGGCAGGCCCCACTGTCCAGGACCTGGTCGGCGGCTGGTTACTGTTGCTCTATCTTGGTGACGTGGGCTTCGTCGTGGTAGGCGCGGCTACAGTGCCGCCGCCCGTCGGGCGATCGCTGTAGCCTCACCGCGTCTTGTCTCCTTAATGGGGCGTCTCCTTCGAGGGAGGCGACAAGCCGGCTGCGGGGAGCCGGCTCCGTCTTGGGCCGACTGGGGGGAGGCATGGCCGCCTTCGGGTGTCTCTCTGCCCGAAGGGGCCCACCATCTGTGGGCCGCACTGGCGGCCCATTGTGGATGACATCAGGGGCAACGTGGCAACAGTGCCGCGCCGGACGGGTCATGGCCACCCGCACGACGCACTGTGCCAGGCGTGTTCCGGGATTCGGGGGTGGCTGGCTTCTCTGTAGCCACGCCCCGTCGCACCGTCGTTAGGTGGGTGCAAACTTTGAGGGTACGGTCTCGACCGCTTTATGGGAGCCGGCTTCTTGGAGTCGGCCTGCTCGTAGCCGGCTTCTCGAAGTCGGCCCTCCCATGGCTTTCTTCACGAGGGCTAAAGTCAGGCCGCCTTTCGAAAGCCGGCCTGGATGACAGCCAGCAAGGGGAAGGCGGCCCCATGTCTTGGATTCTTGGGAGCCGGACGGGCTCGTAATTTTTTCAGAAGGGCCAGGAGAAGCCGGCTAGGCTACCCATGGCTATTTACTGCGACAGCAAGCTCCAGCGATCCATTTATGGACTGGTGCAAGCATCTCGGAGTTGGAATATGCACTTTGATGAGGTGATCAAAGCATATGGTTTTATACAGACTTTTGGAGAAGCCTGTATTTACAAGAAAGTGAGTGGGAGCTCTATAGCATTTCTAATATTATATGTGGATGACATATTGTTGATTGGAAATGATATAGAATTTCTGGATAGCATAAAAGGATACTTGAATAAGAGCTTTTCAATGAAAGACCTCGGTGAAGCTGCTTATATATTGGGCATCAAGATCTATAGAGATAGATCGAGACGCTTAATTGGACTTTCACAAAGCACATCCATTGATAAAGTTTTGAAGAAATTCAAAATGGATCAGTCAAAGAAAGGTTCTTGCCTGTGTTACAAGGTGTGAAGTTGAGTCAGACTCAATGCCTGACCTCTGCAGAAGATAGAGAGAAAATGAAAGTCATTCCCTATGCCTCGGCCATAGGTTCTATCATGTATGCAATGCTGTGTACCAGACCTGTCGTGTGCCTTGCTATAAGTCTTGCAGGGAGGTATGAAAGTAATCCAGGAGTGGATCACTGGACAGCGGTCAAGAGCATCCTGAAATACCTGAAAAGGACTAAGGATATGTTTCTCGTTTATGGAGGTGACAAAGAGCTCGTTGTAAATGGTTACGTCGATGCTAGCTTTGACATTGATCCGGATGACTCTAAGTCACAAACCGGATACGTATCTCTAATGATCGATGGAGCTGTCAGTTGGTGCAGTTCCAAGCAAAGCGTCATGGCGGGATCTACGTGTGAAGCTACTTCGGAAGCAGCGAATGAAGGAGTCTGGATGAAGGCGTTCATATCCGATCTAGGTGTAATACCTAGTGCATCGGTGAGGGAGTCCTGGACTAAGGAGTCCTCGGGTGTCCGGACAATTTGATATGGGCCGGACTAGTGGGCCGTGAAGATACAAGGCGTAAGACCTTTCCCCGTGTCCAAATGGGACTCTCCTTTGCGTGGATGGCAAGCCTAGCGTTCAGATGTATTATTTCCTTTCTCTGTAAACCGACTCTGTACAATCCTAGACCCCTCCGGTGTCTATATAAACCGGAGGATTTAGTCCATAGAGGCTAAGACAAATCACATAGGCTAGACATCTAGGGTTTAGCCATTATGATCTCGAGGTAGATTGACTCTTGTAATCCCTATACTCATCAAATACAATCAAGCAAGACGTAGGGTTTTACCTCCATTAAGAGGGCCCAAACCTGGGTAAACATCATGTTACCCTTGTCTCATGTTTCCTTCGATCCTCAGACGCACAGTTCGGGACCCCCTACCCGAGATCGACCGGTTTTGACACCAACATTGGTGCTTTCATTGAGAGTTCCACTTTGTCATCAACAGAAGGTTCGATGGCTCGTTCGATCATCAGCAATGATGCCGTTTCTGGGGAAGTTTTCCTCCCCGGCCAGATTTTTGTGTTCGGCGGCTTCGTTCTGCGTGCCAACTCAATTGGCCACCTCGAATAGATCGACAACTACGCCCCTGGTCATCAGATCAGTTTCGGGAACCTAAACTATGTCGCTAATATCCGAGGAGATTTGATATTCGAAGGGTTCGTGGCCTCGATCACCGCTCCGGCTTTAGATCCGGAGCAAATTGCCGGGTCCGAAGATGGGAGTTTGAAGCCCGCCGGACTCTCGGCTATGAAACTCGCAATTGGGGATCCGGAGGTGACTTTGTCTTCGTTTAGCCCGGAATCAGGCTGGGTCCTCCCTGTTATGGAAAGGTCGGACTCGCCCCCGGGCTCTAGCTCCGAACTGTTGAAGCCCGCGCTCAGCAAGCGTGGCCAAGAGGCCTCCGCCCTGGCCAGCCCCGCAGACTCTCGTTTCCCCATCCAACCCTCGCTCTTAAATGAGGTTCTAGACTTGATGTGGTCCCTCGCCATCGCAGAGGAATTGCCTCCGAACAATGCCCAGCCCGGACTAGGGGCTAAAAACAAGGAATTTTACGTCCCACCCACCACCCACTTCATAGCCACCATCGAGGACTTAACCGATATGCCGGATTACACCACCGAAGACATCGACGGCATGGACGACGATGCCGGAGACACACAAGGCCAAGACCCACCATTTACCGGACGTTGGATGGCCACCTCCACATACGACGTGTACATGGTTGACACATCCAAAGAGGATGACGGTGCAGACATGAAAGATCCGGTGGAGGACAAGCTTGATGAGGCACCGCCGAAGCGTCGACGCCAGCGACGCCGCTCAAAATCGCGTCGTGGCAAACACAGTAATACCAGCACTGGAGACGATAACACTCCAGAGGACCCCGAAGACCCCGAAGCCCCCGTTGAGCCCACATCCGAATAGCATGATGTGGAGGAAGGGAAAGTTAACCCCAATGATCCGGTCGCGAACGAGGATTCGGAAGATAGTAACTATCTACCGCTCTCCGAGGACGATGTCAACCTCGCCAACGAAGATTTCATCGTGCCAGAGGAACCCCTTGAGCAGGAGCGCTTTAAGCGCCAACTAATCGCCACTGCAAGAAGCCTAAAAAGGCCGCAGCATCGGATCCAAGCCGAACATAATACACTCAACGACAGATGGACTCAGGTCCTAGCTACCGAAGAATATGGCCTTCAACGCCCAACAAAAAGTTATACAAAGTGTCGGCTACTGCCAAAATTCGACGACGAGGTTGTTAAGCCAATCCCGTCGAAACACGACCGTGCTGATGACCAGATCGGCCACCACGCGGGCGAGACAAAGCGGCCACCCACGCCGAACACCAACCCACACCACCTCGCCGTAAGGGCAGAGAGACATCGGCTCTAGGATACACCTATGACCTATGACAGGACCTGGACAATAGAGCAGGCCAAGACAGATTAATCTATGGATCAAGGGGGCGTGCCCCAACGCGAGAAGATGTCCATCAGGCCTGGCGCGACAGGCACAACCTCACCCGGGCCAAAAACCGCATACGGAGTTCATCCGAACTGCGTCATGACGTCGCCCGATACATAGGCGTCGCACACCCCTTATGCTTCACTAATGAGGTAATGGAGCACCAGTTCCCAAAAGGGTTTAAACCCGTGAACATTGAGTCATACGATGGAAGGACAGATCCTGCAGTATGATTCAAAGATTTTCTCTCCACATCCACTATGCTCGGAAAAAAAGGTGAAGATCTTCGTGCCATAGTACCCCCCCCTAAAACTCAAGGGACCAGCACGACACTGGTTAAACAGTCTCCCAGAAAACTCTATTGGTAGCTAGGAAGATTTGGAAGATGCCTTTAGAGACAACTTCCAAGATACCTATGTTCGTCCTCCAGACTCCGATCACCTTAGTCACATAGTCCAACAACCCAGAGAGTCAGACTGGAAGCTTCGGACCAGGTTCTTAATTAAAAAAAACAAATTGTCGATTGTCCGGACGCCGAAGTCCTCGCAGCCTTTAAACACAACATCCACGACGAGTGGCTCGCCCGACACCTCTGCCAAGAAAAACCGAAGTCCATGGCAGCTCTCACCGCACTTATGACCTGCTTTTGCATGAGAGAAGATAGCTGGCTAGCTCATAGAAGCAACAGCACCAGCGACCCCGGCACCTCCGAAACCCGAGATGGCAACAGCAGGCCACGACGCAACAAACACAAGTGTCGAAGTAACAACAAAGATATCGAAGACACGGTCGTCAACGCTGGATTCAGTGGCTCTAAACGCGGTCAGCGGAAGAAGCCATTCAAAGGGAACAAAGATGGTCCATCTAGTCTGGACCGAATACTAGATCGGCCCTGCCAGATCCATGGCACCCCGGACAAGCCTGCCAATCATACCACCAGAAATTGTTGGGTCTTTAAATAGGCCGATAATATAAACATAGAACATAAGGGGAAAGGGCCACCTAGCGAGGATGATGATGAGCCTCACCCATCAAACACAGGGGGGCAAAAGAAATCCCCCCCCTGAGGTAGAAATCGTGAATATGATCTACGTCACTCATATCCCCAAGCGGGAGCGCAAGTGCGCACTAAGGGACATTTACGCCATAGAGCTAGTCGCCCCAAAATTCAACCCATGGTCAGCTTTTCCGATCACTTTTGATCGCAGAGACCATCCGACCAGTATCCATCATGGAGGTACGACAGCATTGGTCCTCGATCCAATTATCGATGGATTCCATCTCACGTGAGTCCTTATGGACAACGGTAGCAGTCTTAACCTGCTTTATCAGGACACTGTCCACAAAATGGGCATTGATCCGTCAAGAATCAAGCCCACTAAAACCACCTTCAAATGAGTGATACCCGGCGTAGAGGCCTGCTGCACAGGGTCCATAACGCTGGGAGTAGTCTTCGGCTCACCGGATAACTTCCGAAGCGAAGACTTGATCTTCGACATTGTCCCTTTCCGCAGTGATCACCATGCACTGCTCGGACGAACTGCTTTCGCCCGTTTCAATGCAGTCCCGCACTACGCATATCTAAAGCTCAAGATGCCCGGACCACGCGAAGTTATAACATTCAATGGAAACATGGAGAGCTCCCTCCGTACTGAGGAGCATACCACGGCCCTAGCAGCTGAAGTACAAGGTTGCCTTATCAAGCCAAATACTACAACGCTCCCTCCGGTCTACCCTGCAAAATGATAGTCCGACTCGTCCAGAGCTATATTAGCAATTCGGCCTCCATCAAAACCCCAACCTGATTGCGGCATACGTACCGCACGTACATAACTACACACTAAAGATACCATGGGCGAGGACGGAGGCACACTAAAAAGAAAGTCCACAATACGGCTCGACCCTATCCGGACCCTCATATTCTTCCTTTTTTTTTTCTTATTTCTATTTTTCAGGTTCTTTACAACCCACATCACTTTGCGATGGTACCGAGGGCCCTTTTCCAGGCCCCTTATGTATACTCGATTGTTGATCCTCTCAAAGGATCATACACCAAGGCGAAAAGCGGCACAGACGTGTGGCAGAGTGTCCAAAGGATCTTCAAGATCAAATTTTCCTTTTTAGGACCTGTATACAGCTTTCCCTTGTTCTCAAATTCTTGGCATGTAAAATAGCCTTGATAATTATGGCATTCTCTGTAAAGAGCGCGTTTGACGTATCAATCAGAATATAGCGGAAACAGTTTTGTCCTACCTTATTCGGTATTGTCCTATTCCATAATCTGTATTCCGTCTTCACGACTGTTTGACATTACACATTGGCATTAATTGCCAGGGGCTTTACTCCGCCACAAATATTCAAAAACAAAAAGTCCGAACACTTTCATAGTACACTTCGGCGTCCCGAATACCGCATTATATGCATCGGCTCCGAATCATGTCTTTGGTCAATAGTTGGGTTGCCCGGCTCCTGTGGTTACCACCTTACGTTCCACTCGTTCGGCTATGGTAGTAAAGGGAGAACTACTGTGATTGTGTTTCTAGCTCATCCGGTCAAATACCTCAGTAGAGAAAGCTGAAAACTGACTGTCATGATATGGCGAGAGCTGGTCAGCAGTTCGGTGACTTATTAAATCTTTCGCCATTTTTTCCGTATTATACGAAGGACTGGCCTCCACCTCGGTCAAGGCGTCTAAAGCACCCAAGTTTGGATAATCGAACAAACACCAAGGGCTAAGCCTATAATCCCATTGTCAAACTCCTATGGCTAAGTGAGAGTGGTAAAGCCACATAGTCTGATTGCGTGGTTCGCTGCACGATCACCTCCTTTACGGACCAAGACGTTGGGATAAGTGTGGACACGTGGTACTCCAAACACCCCCGTAGTATCTACATGGGGGCTGAAGCCGACGACTGGCAAACTTTCAGATAAAAAAACAGCCGCACAGGAGAAAAATAATTTGCGATAAACAAGCAAATCTTATTATACAAAGAACTTGTTTCATAACACACAGTCTGGGTAGCCCGGATACATTTATTCAAACATAATATCCTTCGAGCACTGACCCTCTATCAAACGGGCACCCTCCAGGACGTCCTCGAAGTATCGCTCCGGCTTGCGGTAGTCCTTGCCTTCGGGCAGACCCTCGCCCCGGCCACAACGGCGGCCTTCATCTTCGCCTAGTGCATCTTGACATGGGCAAAGGCCATCCACGCGCCCTCTATGCACACCAAGCGCTTCACATCCTCAACTCGGGGCAAGGTGTTGCCGAGCCATTTGACCAGATCGAAGTAGCTGCTAGGAATGGGTCCGGCTGGCCATAGCCAGATTATAAGGTCCTTCATTGCCAAACCGGACATCCTATGCAACTCCGCCAGCTGCATCATTTGGTTGTTTAGCAGCGCTGGCCGCTCCGGCGCCAGGTACTGCGACCAGAAGAGCTTCTCCATTGTGTTCCCTTCTTGGGCCCGCGAATACTGTGCGACGTCGGCAGCACTGCTCGGGAGATCCGCAAAGGCATCTGGAGCACTCCATAGTCGATTTAGCAAAGTATATTTTCAACTGCCAAATATACTCCATAAAAGAAAAGGCTTACAAGCCGCTATCTGTTTGATAACCCACAAGTATAGGGGATCGCAACAGTTTTCAAGGGTAGAGTATTCAACCCAAATTTATTGATTCGACACAAGGGGAGCCAAATAATATTCTCAAGTATTAGCAGCTGAGTTGTCAATTCAACCACACCTGGAAACTTAATATCTGCAGCAAAGTGTTTAGTAGCAAAGTAATATGATAGTAGTGGTAACGGTAGCAAAAGGTAACAGTAGTAAAAGTAATGTTTTTGGTATTTTGTAGTGATGATAGCAATAGCAACGGGAAAGTAAATAAGCGAAGAACAATATGTGGAAAGCTCGTAGGCAATGGATCAGTGATGGAGAATTATGCCGGATGCGGTTCATCATGTAACAGTCATAACCTAGGGTGACACAGAACTAGCTCCAGTTCATTGATATAATGTAGGCATGTATTCCGAATATAGTCATACGTGCTTATGGAAAAGAACTTGCATGACATCTTTTGTCCTACCCTCCCGTGGCAGCGGGGTCCTTACGGAAACTAAGGGATATTAAGGCCTCCTTTTAATAGAACCGGAACAAAGCATTAACACATAGTGAATACATGAACTCCTCAAACTACGGTCATCACCGGTAAGTATCCCGATTATTGTCACTTCGGGGTTAACGGATCATAACACATAATAGGTGACTATAGACTTGCAAGATAGGATCAAGAACACTCATATATTGATGAAAACATAATAGGTTCAGATCTGAAATCATGGCACTCGGGCCCTAGTGACAAGCATTAAGCATAGCAAAGTCATAGCAACATCAATCTCAGAACATAGTGGACACTAGGGATCAAACCCTAACAAAACTAACTCGATTACATGATAGATCCCATCCAACCCATCACCGTCCAGCAAGCCTACGAATGGAATTACTCACGCACGGCGGTGAGCATCATGAAATTGGTGATGGAGGATGGTTGATGATGACGATGGCGACGGATTCCCCTCTCCGGAGCCCCGAACGGACTCCAGATCAGCCCTCCCGAGAGGTTTTAGGGCTTGGCGGCGGCTCCGTATCGTAAAACGCGATGATTTCTTCTCTCTGATTTTTTTCTCCCTGAAACTCAATATATGGAGGTGGAGTTGGAGTCGGAGAGGCAACAGGGGGCCCACGAGGTAGGGGGCGCCCTAGGGCAGGCGCGCCCCCCACCCTCGTGGAGAGACGGTGGGCCCCCTGGCCTTCATCTTTGGCAGGTATTTTTCTTATTTTCTGAAAAGTGGCTCCTGAAGTTTCAGGTCATTCCGAGAACGTTTGCTCCTGCACATAAATAACACCATGGTAATTCTGCTGAAAACAGCGTCAGTCCGGGTTAGTTCCATTCAAATCATGCAAGTTAGAGTCCAAAACAAGGGCAAAAGTGTTTGGAAAAGTAGATACGTTGGAGACGTATCAACTCCCCCAAGCTTAAACCTTTGCTTGTCCTCAAGCAATTCAGTTGACAAACTGAAAGTGATAAAGAAAAACTTTTACAAACTCTGTTTGCTCTTGTTGTTGTAAATATGTAAAGCCAGCATTCAAGTTTTCAGCAAAGATTATAACTAACCACATTTCACAATAACGCATAGGTCTCAAGTTTACTCATATCAATAGCATAATCAACTAGCGAGCAATAATAATAAATCTCGGATGACAACACTTTCTCAAAACAATCATAATATGATATAACAACATGGTATCTCGCTAGCCCTTTCTGAGACCGCAAAACATAAATGCAGAGCACCTTTAAAGACAAGGACTGACTAGACATTGTAATTCATGGTAAAAGAGATCCAGTCAAGTCATACTCAATGTAAACTAACAGTAATGAATGCAAATGACACGGTGCTCTCCAACTGGTGCTTTTTAATAAGAGGATGATGACTCAACATAAAAGTAAATAGATAGGCCCTTCGCAGAGGGAAGCAGGGATTTGTAGAGGTTGCCAGAGCTCGGTTTTGAAAGAGGTGAATAATATTTTGAGCGGTATACTTTCATTGTCAACATAACAACCAAGAGATGGCATATCTTCCATGCTACACACATTATAGGCGGTTCCCAAACAGAATGGTAAAGTTTATACTCCCCCTTCCACCAACAAGCATCAATCCATGGCTTGCTCGAAAAACAACGAGTGCCTCCAACTAACAAGAGTCCCAGGGGGAGTTTTGTTTGCAATTATTTTGATTTAGTTTGCATAAAGCATGGGACTGGGCATCCCGGTGACCAGCCATTTATCTCGTGAGTGAGGAGCGGAGTCCACTCCTCTTGAGAATAACCCGCCTAACATGGAAGATACAGACAGCCCTAGTTGATACATGAGCTATTCGAGCATACAAAACAGGATATTTATTTGAAGGTTTAGAGTTTGGCACATACAAATTTACTTGGAACGGCAGGTAGATACCGTATATAGGTAGGTATAGTGGACTCATGTGGAATAACTTTGGGGTTTAAGGGATTGGATGCACAAGCAGTATTCCCGCTTAGTACAGGTGAAGGCTAGCAAAAGACTGGGAAGCGACCAGCTAGAGAGCGACAACAGTCATGAACATGCATTAAAATTAATCAACACCGAATGCAAGCATGAGTAGGATATAATCCACCATGAACATAAATATCGTGAAGGCTATGTTGATTTTGTTTCAACTACATGCGTGAACATGTGCCAAGTCAAGTCACTTAAATCATTCAGAGGAGGATACCACCCTATCATACCACATCATAACCATTTTAATAGCATGTTGGCACGCAAGGTAAACCATTATAACTCATAGCTAATCAAGCATGGCATAAGAAACTATGATCTCTAGTTGTCATTGCAAACATGTTTATTCATAATAGGCTGAATCAGGAACGATGAACTAATCATATTTACAAAAACAAGAGAGGTCGAGTTCATACCAGCTTTTCTCATCTCAGTCAGTCCATCATATATCGTCATAATTGCCTTTCACTTGCACGACCGAATGATGTGAATAATAATAATAGTGCACGTGCATTGGACTAAGCTGGAATCTGCAAGCATTCAATAAACAGGAGAAGACAAGGCAATATGGGCTCTTTTGTCAGATCAACAAGTATGCATACAAGAGCCACTTCAACAATTTAATTATGGTCTTCTCCTATCGACCCCCAAAGAAAAGAAAAGAAATAAAACTATTTACACGGGAGAGCTCCCAACAAGTAAAAGAAGAACAGGAAATCTTTTTGGGTTTTCTTTTTAATTACTACTACAAGCATGGAAAGTAAACTAATTAAAAGCTACAACTAATTTTTTGGTTTCTTAAGGTTTATTAAACACACAAGAAGAAGCATAAAAAGGAAAATAAACTAGCATGGATGATACAATGAAAAAGTATGAGCACCGACATCTAGCAATGAGTGTGTGAACATAAATGTAATGTCGGTGGGAAATACGTACTCCCCCAAGCTTAGGCTTTTGGCCTAAGTTGGTCTATGGCCACGGCTGGCCTGGCGGATATCCATAATAGTAGCTGGGGTCGTACTGCGATGCAGCGCTATCGCCTGCTGAGCTGCAGCGTGGCGACGAGCGGCCTCCTCTCTCCTCTCGTACTCATCTGCCTCCTCTCTGGTAATAGTATATCCTCCTCTTGCCTGATAATCAAAGAAGCAGGAGCAGGGAGAGTAATACGGACAGCACGGCGTCTGTCAAAGATTAGTCGATACTGGAGAGGTGATTCGTTCCTCTCGACAAACTGGTGGTGAACCATAGCATTAAAATCTAGATAAGGAGGTAATTCAATATCATCTTCGCGTAATGCTATACCAAGAAAATTAGCTATGCGGGTTGCATAAATTCCACCAAAGAAATCTCCATTAAGTCTATTAAGATGCAACCTACGTGCAACAATGGCTCCCAAATTATATGATTTGTCTCCTAACACAGCACTCCTAAGAATACTGAGATCGGGGACACACATGTGACATGCCTCATCTTTACCATTAATGCATCTACCTATGAAGAGAGCAAAATAATGTATAGCAGGAAAGTGAATGCTCCCTATGGTAGCTTGTGTAATATCTCTAGATTCCCCCAGTTATGCTAGCAAGAAAATCTCTAAATTCGAGATTTGCGAGATCCCATACTACCTGTCGGATTTCGGGTTCCGGCAGACCCTTGAGGTTCGAACACTGGGGTGCGCGCGGAGATTTCGCCTTCTACCTACCTGCACCCCTCCGCCTCGCTAAGATCTAAGCTATGGAAAGAACAACAAGAGACACAGGGTTTATACTGGTTCGGGCCACCGTTGTGGTGTAATACCCTACTCCAGTGTGTGGTGTGGTGGATTGCCTCTTGGGCTGATGATGATGAGCAATACAAGGAAGAACAGCCTCGCGAGGGTCTGTTCTTGGCTGGGGGGATGAACTGCTGGAGGAGTTCAGTCACCCTTCTCTCTCTCTCTGTCTCTCTTACTCTCCTCGTGTAATACATCATCCCGCAACTAACTCATTAGTTGCAATGCTTGCAAGGCTTATGTGATGTGCATTACCGAGAGGGCCCAGGGATACCTCTCCGACAATCGGAGTGACAAATCCTAATCTCGAAATACGCCAACCCAACATGTACCTTTGGAGACACCTGTAATGCTCCTTTATAATCACCCAGTTACGTTGTGAAGTTTGGTAGCACCCAAAGTGTTCCTCTGGTAAACGGGAGTTGCATAATCTCATAGTCATAGGAACATGTATAAGTCATGAAGAAAGCAATAGCAACATACTAAACGATCGGGTGCTAAGCTAATGGAATGGGTCATGTCAATCAGATCATTCAACTAATGATGTGACCTCGTTAATCAAATAACAACACTTTGTTCATGGTTAGGAATCATAACCATCTTTGATTAACGAGCTAGTCAAGTAGAGGCATACTAGTGACACTAAGTTTGTTTATGTATTCACACATGTATTATGTTTCCGGTTAATACAATTCTAGCATGAATAATAAACATTTATCATGATATAAGGAAATAAATAATAACTTTATTATTGCCTCTAGGGCATATTTCCTTCAGTCTCCCACTTGCACTAGAGTCAATAATCTAGATTATACAGTAATGATTCTAACACTCATGGAGTCTTGGTGCTGATCATGTTTTGCTCGTGGAAGAGGCTTAGTCAACGGGTCTGCAACATTCAGATCCGTATGTATCTTGCAAATCTCTATGTCTCCCACCTGGACTAGATCCCAGATGGAATTGAAGCGTCTTTTGATGTGCTTGGTCCTCTTGTGAAATCTGGATTCCTTTGCCAAGGCAATTGCACCAGTATTGTCACAAAAGATTTTCATTGGACCCGACGCACTAGGTATGACACCTAGATCGGATATGAACTCCTTCATCCAGACTCCTTCGTTCGCTGCTTCCGAAGCAGCTATGTACTCCGCTTCACATGTAGATCCCGCTACGACCCTTTGTTTAGAACTGCACCAACTGACAGCTCCACCGTTTAATGTAAACACGTATCCGGTTTGCGATTTAGAATCGTCCGGATCAGTGTCAAAGCTTGCATCAACGTATCCTTTTACGGTGAGCTCTTTGTCACCTCCATATACGAGAAACATATCCTTAGTCCTTTTCAGGTATTTCAGGATGTTCTTGACCGCTGTCCACTGATCCACTCCTGGATTACTTTGGTACCTCCCTGCTAAACTTATAGCAAGGCACACATCAGGTCTGGTACACAACATTGCATACATGATAGAGCCTATGGCTGAAGCATAGGGAACATCTTTCATTTTCTCTCTATCTTCTGCAGTGGTCGGGCATTGAGTCTGACTCAACTTCACACCTTGTAACACAGGCAAGAACCCTTTCTTTGCTTGATCCATTTTGAACTTCTTCAAAATCTTGTCAAGGTATGTGCTTTGTGAAAGTCCAATTAAGCATCTTGATCTATCTCTATAGATCTTTATGCCTAATATGTAAGCAGCTTCACCGAGGTCTTTCATTGAAAAACTCTTATTCAAGTATCTCTTTATGCTATCCAGAAATTCTATATCATTTCCAATTAGTAATATGTCATCCACATATAATATCAGAAACGCTACAGAGCTCCCACTCACTTTCTTGTAAATACAGGCTTCTCCGAAAGTCTGTATAAAACCAAATGCTTTGATCACACTATCAAAGCGTTTATTCCAACTCCGAGAGGCTTGCACCAGTCCATAAATGGATCGCTGGAGCTTGCACACTTTGTTATCTCCCTTTGGATCGATAAAACCTTCTGGTTGCATCATATACAACTCTTCTTCCAGAAATCCATTCAGGAATGCAGTTTTGACATCCATTTGCCAAATTTCATAATCATAAAATGCGGCAATTGCTAACATGATTCGGACAGACTTAAGCATCCCTACGGGTGAGAAGGTCTCATCATAGTCAACCCCTTGAACTTGTCGAAAACCTTTTGCGACAAGTCGAGCTTTGTAGACAGTAACATTACCTTCAGCGTCAGTCTTCTTCTTGAAGATCCATTTATTCTCAATTGCTTGCCGATCATTGGGCAAGTCAACCAAAGTCCATACTTTGTTCTCATACATGGATCCCATCTCAGATTTCATGGCTTCAAGCCACTTTGTGGAATCTGGGCTCACCATTGCTTCTTCATAGTTCGTAGGTTCATCATGATCTAGTAGCATGACTTCTAGAACTGGATTACCGTACCACTCTGGCGCGGATCTCACTCTGGTTGATCTACGAGGTTCAGTAGTATCTTGTTCTGAAGTTTCATGATCATTATCATTAACTTCCTCACTTATTGGTGTAGGTGTCGCAGAAACAGTTTTCTGTGATGTACTACTTTCCAACAAGGGAGCAGGTACAGTTACCTCATCAAGTTCTACTTTCCTCCCACTCACTTCTTTCGAGAGAAACTCCTTCTCCAGAAAGTTTCCGAATTTAGCAACAAAAGTCTTGCCTTCGGATCTGTGATAGAAGGTGTATCCAATAGTTTCCTTTGGATATCCTATGAAGACACATTTCTCCGATTTGGGTTCGAGCTTATCAGGTTGAAACTTTTTCACATAAGCATCGCAGCCCCAAACTTTCAGAAACGACAACTTTGGTTCTTGCCAAACCACAGTTCATAAGGCGTCGTCTCAACGGATTTTGAACGTGAATGCGGCCGTCTCTAGAGCGTATCCCCAAAACGATAGCGGTAAATCAGTAAGAGATATCATAGATCGCACCATATCTAGTAAAGTACGATTACGACGTTCGGACACACCATTACGCTGTGGTGTTCAGGGTGGCGTGAGTTTCGAAACTATTCCACAATTTTTCAAATGTACACCAAACTCGTAACTCAAATATTCTCCTCCACGATCAGATCGTAGAAACTTTATTTTCTTGTTACGATGATTTTCAACTTCACTCTGAAATTCTTTGAACTTTTCAAATGTTTCAGACTTGTGTTTCATTAAGTAGATATACCCATATCTGCTTAAGTCATCTGTGAAGGTGAGAAAATAACGATATCCGCCACGAGCCTCAATATTTATCGGACCACAGACATCTGTATCTACGATTTCCAACAAATCTGTTGCTCTCTCCATAGTACTGGAGAACGGTGTTTTAGTCATCTTGCCCATGAGGCACGGTTCGCAAGTACCTAGTGATTCATAATCAAGTGGTTCCAAAAGTCCATTAGTATGGAGTTTCTTCATGCGCTTTACACCGATATGACCTAAACGGTAGTGCCACAAATAAGTTGCACTATCATTATCAACTCTGCATCTTTTGGCTTCAACATTATGAATATGTGTATTACTACTATCAAGATTCAATAAGAATAGACCACTCTTCAAGGGTGCATGACCATAAAAGATATTACTCATATAAATAGAACAACCATTATTCTCTGATTTAAATGAATAACCGTCTCGCATTAAACAAGATCCAGATATAATGTTCATGCTCAACGCTGGCACCAAATAACAATTATTTAGGTCTAATACTAATCCCGAAGGTAGATGTAGAGGTAGTGTGCCGACCGCGATCACATCGACTTTGGAACCGTTTCCCACGCGCATCGTCACCTCGTCCTTAGCCAATCTTCGCTTAATCCGTAGTCCCTGTTTCGAGTTGCAAATATTAGCAACAGAACCAGTATCAAATACCCAGGTGCTACTGCGAGCATTGGTAAGGTACACATCAATAACATGTATATCACATATACCTTTGTTCACCTTGCCATCCTTCTTATCCGCCAAATACTTGGGGCAGTTCCGCTTCCAGTGACTAGTCTGCTTGCAGTAGAAGCACTCAGTTTCAGGCTTAGGTCCAGACTTGGGTTTCTTCTCTTGAGTAGCAACTTGCTTGCTGTTCTTCTTGAAGTTCCCCTTGGTCGTCATGGCCTGTGTCACGGGCACCTCGTGAGGTACCCCGCCTGGATCTCTCCGCCTCCTCGTGAGCCAGTCTGATGAGGTCGTGCCTGAGGAAGCTCCATGTCGTCCGCCCCGCGAGGCTTGGCCCCTCGCAAGGGTGTTGGGTCTGTGTTGATGAAGACGGGCCGTGTTGGGCCCCCCTTTGAGCCACGCCGCAGGCCGCAGGCAGGCAAGTCTGGGGACCCCCGTTCCCAGAACGCCGACAGTAGCCCCCGGGCCCAAGGCGCGCCCGAACTTGGCCGTGCAGGGAGGCGAAAGGGCAAGAGCGAAGTGCCGCGGGCCCTAACAGCCTGCGGCCTTGGGCACCGCGTGGCGGTTGATTGGGCGTGGGCGTCTCCACTTCCCCACGGCGCCTCGGCAACTACACGGATTGGACAAGTCCCTGCATGCAAAGCGGGTCATGATTACCTGTGATCGTGGAGGTCGGCGGTTGGCCTTCGCCGGCCATAAGTGCGGAATGGCGCGCGCCCTTCCAGTCCATGCCTTCTTGCTTCTCCTTCTTCTCGGTCCTTGCTCCATCTTGCTGCAATGGCTCCGATCCGCCGGTTCTCGACGGCAGAGAAGGGAAAGGCTCCCCGAGAGGAACCAGACTCGCTCCCGCCGAAGAAACGGCTCGCCCTCCGCGGCCGGGACGAGGGGGGCTATCAGGTGGTGTCGAGGCCCTGGTGCGAGCGGCCACCACCGGGGTTCCCACTTCCCTTGTTCGCCCACATCGAGGGCTCTGAAGGAGTCGATACCGATCGCCATGGGCGGCGCCGCCGTCGGCGCCGACGGGTCACGAAGGTGTGGGTCGTCCCCCCTGGGGTCCACACCGAGGGCTCCTCCCAAGAGTTCGTGCTCCATGCCGCCATGCCTCCTCAGTCCTGGATTCGCCTTCCTCCCTTCTTCGCCTCCATCATCCCGCATGGAGAGCTCCTGGAGCTTTGGCTGCAGCACACCGGCTGCAGCGCCCTCGCGACCGAGGCAGAGGCCGCAGTCGTTGCCCCGGGCGAGGTCTTCATGACTCGAGGCTGGAGCGAAATCGCCCGGGTCTGCAGGACAAGAGGCGCCTTCACGATCCACTTGGAGTACGATGGTGCTTCGGTGATGTTCTTCAAGGTCTTCGATGCGAACGGGTGCCGGCTGGAGTGCTGCCCCGGGAGAGGTGGTCGGGACCCTGCTACGGTGAGGACTGGGCCCGCCGACCGCTCCCTTGGCGGCTCCTCAGGCGGCGGAGGCGTCGGAGGTTCTAGCGACTCCAGCGAGCTCGTGACTCCGGAGACGAGCGACAACAGCTACGAGCCCCCGAGCCGGCGCCGCTCCTGGAGCGGGGCAAGCTTGTCAGGCCGTCGCCGACTCTGATCTGGATGGGGTTGGCGCCGGTGCTCGACGGCCCACTATTGATGATGGCGTCTTTTGCAGGGGCGCGTGTAGTTAGCGTCCTTTTAGGATCTGTTCCCTGTGAGGAATCAAAGACGCATCCCGTGGGGGCTTGTAAGGTGCCTGTGATCCTGTTTTGCTAATATAACCCTTTTCGTAGAACTGTGCGAGTTGCTCATTCCGTCTTAGCTCAGTTCTCCCTTTCGAACCTCACGAGGGCTTGGTGCTCTGCGCCGACAGGTCCTAGTCCCAAGGCGGCTTCAGCCGTCGCTGGTATGCCAGGTTGCGATGCCGTGGTCAAGGCCAGGAGGTGAGTGACCCGGGGTCCGGTAAGAGCCCCTGAGTCGCGATGCTCAGGAGGTCCCCTTTGGCACTCAAGCAGCCGTCGTTCGGTGAGAAAGGAGAGCGGCGTCGCTAACACGGGATTGCATTAGATGTGGGGATGGTGCCACGGTAGCTGGTGCTTCCGGGTGGTGACTTATCTCGAGAATCAGGGACTGCTCTCTGGTGCGTCGCCGGGTCTATGCATCGGCAGGCGTGAGGTTGCTCAGCGAGGTCCTCGCGTGTCCCTCCCCTCTCGCCTTTGCTCCCCATTCTGCTCTACGTCCTCGGGTCCCGGCCCTCGAGCGAGTCTCAGCCGTCGCTGGTATGCCAGGTCGCGATGCTGTGGACAAGGCCAGAGGGTGAGGGCTGGAGAGCCAATAGGAGCCCTGAGTCGTGATGCTCAGGCACCCCCCCTTTAACGTGCAAGCGGTTCGCGCGGATGAGAGTAGAGGAGACACCGCAAGGGCCTCTCCTGACACAGCTCCTTTAGGAGATCCTGTAGACCCATCATAGAAAGAACGAGGGGTTGCCATGACAATTGACAGTCAGCCGTTGGTTGCTTCCGAGGGGCGACGAGGCACTGAAGGCTTGACGAGGTGGCGCCATGCGGGGCTACCACGGCCAGAGCTCAGCCATTCAGGTTTGTCGGCGTTGCAGGGACGGACCCATGCGCAAGCGTCGTGCCGTTTGGGAGCAGCTCCGTCAGTTGGCGTCAGTTGAGCGGGCAACTAGGTCAAACACATTAGCCGCGAAGGAGTGGATTCATTCAAATAGATGCTGGGAAGGCGGACATCACTGGGTGAGGCCCGAGCGACTTGGGGATGATGCAGCCCGTGGGGCGCCCCCAACAAAGTAAGCTAACAACATGAAATAAAAGGGATACATGCCGCAGGGACGGACCCATGCGGCCTGGGAATAATGCAGCCCTGGGGGGCGCTCCCAGCTGGAAATGAAACTTGAAAGATGTCACCTGATGATGTTGAGGATGAAGGAGTGTTGGTGTAGCAGACTCGGTGGGCTGCGGGAGCCGATCCTCACAAGCCCCCAGGCCCAGGGGCCTCGGGAGGCTCCGGAGGCGCTGGTGGCTCTTCCCGGACGATCTCCATCTCCATCAGGGCTGCGGAACGCCTGGCCTCTTGAGCCTCCATGATGCCCCTCATGAGGCGCTGGCACGTGGCAGCTGCGTTCAGCAAGCCGTAAGGCAGGCGAACGTAGCTGTGGGGTGGACCTTCGCAGCGCCCCACTCGCGAGGGCCAGAGGCGCTCCAGAGAGGCGACTCGATTGAGCCCTGGTATGTCGATGCAGACGCGCAGCCCTCCATCCTCGCCTGGATGGGGAGCCACAGCTGGTAGGCGGCGGCCGCCTTTCATGACTCTTGACTCCTGTAGCTCCTGAATGGCCTTGCTGACGAACTCCTGAGGGTCTGGCTCTCCTTGCCTTACTCCTTCTTGGGGGAAACGTGCTTCGAAACATGCCTCCATGTGGTGCCCAAGCGCCTCCCTTGTGACCTTAGCCAGGTCGGTGGCCCTCCAGGGGAGAGCCCCCGAGCCCTGCCTGAGGAGGGCGCCGGGCGCGCTTTCCTATGTGATGGAAGGAGGTTCCCCCTGGGCAGGCGCGGGCCCTGAGGGGCCTGCCTCCTGAGGGGCCGGGCCGGACGATGTCTTCTTCTTCTTGGGGGGCGGTCTCGGGAAGCCTCCTGCTTCCGCAATCCGGGTCTTCCAGTGATGCGGCCTGAAAGGCTCGTTCCAGGGAACACACCGCGTCCTTCTCTTCACAGGGCACCGTGATGACTCCGCCACTTCCTGGCATCTTGAGGACGTTTTAGCCGTGGTGAGTTACGGCCATGAACTTGGCCAGCGTTGGGTACCCAAGGATGGCGTTTTACGGCAGGCGAATGTGGGCGACGTCGAAGTCGATGAGCTCGGTGCGGTAGTTGTCGCATGCCTCGAAGGTGACAGGGAGGCGGACCTGCCCAATCGGGACCGTGGAGCCGTCGGTGACTCCGGAGAAAGGCTTGGTTGGCTGAAGCTGGGTGTAGGGCACTTGGAGATTGTAGAATGTTTCCACGGACAGGACGTTGAGCCCTGCCCCGCCATCGATGAGGGTCCTGGTGACCACCACGTTGCTGATGATTGGGGAGCAAAGCATCGGGAGGACTCCGGCTATGGCCGCACACTTGAGCTGATCTGCTGAGCTGAACGTGATGGCGCACGCCGACCACCTGAGAGGGCGCGTGGCTTCCAGTTTGGGGAGGACTGCATTCACTTTGCGGGCGAACTGCTTGAAGATGCGTTGAGAGGCTGGGGCTTGAGCCCCGCCCAGGATGCAGGCGATCGCGCGCGGCTCCTGGAAGCCCCCAGCCCCTCGTCCTGATGGCGGTCCTCATTTCTCCTTGGCTGCGGCGGCAGCGGAGGGAGGCTTGCGTTGCCTTGCGGGCGATCCTCGCGAGGCTGATCCCTCCAGTCTCCCTCGCGAGGCGGGTCTTGCCAGCGATCCTCGCGAGGTTGATCGCGCCACCCTTGGCGCGGGCAGCGGTCTTCCCAGCGTCCTGCGTTCCTTCCTCCTCCTCGACCGTAGCCCCGGTCACCGCGGTCGGGGCGACGGCCGATCCTTCCTTCTTGCATGGCTCGGAGCTCTTGACATTCATTGGTGTTGTGGGTGTGGAGGTCGTGGTACACACAGTACCGACTGCCCTTGGAAGGTTCGGGTTGATCTCTGCCTCGCTTGGTGTCTGGTTCTGCCGCGAGCACGACAGCCCCCTTGCGCTTCACATCCTTGGCCTTGGGCTTCTTCTCTTCTGGGTCTGTGACAGGCAGCTCGAGGAGGGAGAGACACCCTTCTTCAGCCCTGGCGCACTTGGTTGCCAAGTTGAACAACTCCAAGGAGGTGCACATGTCTTCATGCATCGCCAGCTCCTTCTTCATCTTGACATCGCGCACGCCGTCGGAGAAGGCTGAGATGATGGCCTCCTCGGTCACCTTGGGAATCTTGAGGCGTGCGTTGTTGAAGCGCTGGATGTACTTCTGCAGGGTCTCTCCGGGTTGTTGCTTGATGCGGCACATGTCGCTCACGGCGGGTGGCCGGTCGCGAGTACCTTGGAAGTTGGCGATGAAGCGGGTGCGCATCTCGTCCCAGGAGGAGATCGTGCCTGGAGCCAGGTTCAGGAGCCAGGTGCGGGCCCCGTCCTTGAGCGCCATGGGAAACCAGTTCGCCATGACCTTCTCGTCTCCGTTGGCAGCTTCGATGCCCAGCTCATAGAGCTGGAGGAACTCCGCAGGGTCGGCCGTGCCGTCGTAACGAGGAGGCAGGTCTGGCTTGAACTTGCCGGGCCACGTGACGCTGCGTAGCTCGGTGGTGAAGGCACGGCAGCCAGTTGTGGCCACGGGAGGCCTTGGGTGACGGAGAACTTGGTCTTGCATGTCCCCACGTGCTGCAGCTGGGAGCAGCGCGGGGTCTTGACGTGCGGGAGCAGGGAGCGCCCGGGCAGCTTCTTGCGGGCGAGGGACTTCTTGGCAGCTCTGCTCTTGCCGCACTGGCACCTGACGGAGCGGGTTCCGCCCAGGGGCCACGCGCCTTGGAGCCATGGCGCCTTCTTGAGGAGGAGGCGGCCGTGGCGCCGCCGGAGCTTCGTCGCCCGCGCGGGGCGGGGTGCGGTGCAGCGGAATGGACTGCGCAGGAGAGCCCCCTGCGGCACGGACGAGCTCGGCGACGCGGTCGAGCCATTCTTCGTAGACGTCGTCGACGGGACGGTAGCGCAGGAGCTCGTTTGCCGCGATGAGCGCGGCTCGAGCCTCCATGGGTGCGCGGAGCGCGCGGGACGAAGAACCAGCTGGGGTGAGCGAGGGAGTAGCGGTGCGGCCGTCTTGCCGCACGGACGGATGCTGAGACGATGCTTGCTGCTCGTCCCCCGCCGAGCCGGTGGCGGCGTTGACGGGGAACGGCAAGGACGCCCGCCGATAGGAGCCGTCTGGGCGACGCGGGAGGCGAGAGCGGCCCGGCGCTCGGCGCGGGCCCGACGAGCGTCAGACATGGACGCGATGGTCGGAGGAGAACGGGGGGGGGGGGGGGGGGGGGGGGGGGGGGGGGGGGGGGGGGGGGGGGGGGGGTGGAAGACGAATTCCGGCGCCCCCCTACCTGGCGTGCCAAATGTCGGATTTCGGGTTCCGGCAGACCCTTGAGGTTCGAACACTGGGGTGCGTGCGGAGATTTCGCCTTCTACCTACCTGCACCCCTCCGCCTCGCTAAGATCTAAGCTATGGAAAGAACAACACGAGAGACACATGGTTTATACTGGTTCGGGCCACCATTGTGATGTAATACCCTGCTCCAGTGTGTGGTGTGGTGGATTGCCTCTTGGGCTAATGATAATGAGCAATACAAGGAAGAACAGCCTCGCGAGGATCTGTTCTTGGCTGGGGCGACGAACTGCTAGGAGGAGTTCAGTCACCCTTCTCTCTCTCTCTCTCTCTCTCTCTCTCTCTCTTCTCGATTGTGATCTGATCTCCCTCCCCCTCTTCTGTGGGCGGCTAGTCCTATTTATAGGCAAAGGCCCTGGGCCTCTTCCCAAATATTGAGCGGGAAGGGTGCCAACAATTGGCCATTTTGAAGGGGAACATCTGGTACACTTATCCTGACTAAAGTTGGTCCTCACCTGCCAAAGGCTCTGGTGGTGACGCTGGCTTGGGCTCCACAATGACTTCTTCCCTGCCGTTGGACTGGTCTTGGTCTCGTTGCACCGAAACGGGTGCCTTTGCTTGATGCTCTCGCCTGCGCTTGCTCCCTTTGCACCAAAGAGGAAAGAAGGACACTGCGCGGGCTGGCGCCCGCTTGGCACCCTTGGTCGTCATGGCCTGCATCACAGGCACCTCGTGAGGTACCCCGCCTGGATCTCTCCACCTCCTTGCGAGCCAGCCTGATGAGGCCGTGCCTGAGGAAGCTCCGTGTCGTCCGCCCCGCGAGGCTTGGCCCCTCGCGAGGGTCTTGGGTCTGTGTTGATGAAGACGGGCCGTGCTGGGCCCCCCTTTGAGCCACGCCGCAGGAAGGCAAGTCTGGGGACCCCTGTTCCCAGAACGCCGACACTACCCCATTGTGGAAGTTTGCAAGCAGTGGTAAAATCATCTAAGTCCATAGTGTAAGATTTATCATAAAGATCAAACAGGACAGTTGGAGAATTACGTGAAGTTGAAAATTCAAACCTCCTCACAAAGGTACTGGTGAGATAGTGATACCGGCTGCACTTCTCTTCCTCGAAGCTCACAAGATCAGCGTTACGCAAATATGTGTTGAATTCTTCCTTAATTCCCGCTTGATCCATAAATTTCTCAGAGGGCCATTCACAAGGACACACTGGAGCGTCTCTTGGTGGCTCTTCATCAGCATCACGCATTGCAAGCCTGGGTCCTTGCTTCCTTGAAGAACCACCTTGGAACATTTTCCTAAGCATTTTTCTTCCTCTGAAAAATTCTGAAATTTTTTAGTAACTTCAAAATAAAAGTAAACCAAACTCAATAATATTGATAGCAACTACTCCTACAAGTGCCTAGAGCCTATATCATGCATCAAAACTACTTGGAACCATATAAATTTGACATGCAAGCTCAAGAACAGGGTCACCTAAGCAGCAAAAATTTGCAATGAATAAAGCACTAGAACAAAAACTGATTGGACCAATGGAGGAGTCACATACCAAGGAACAATCTCCCCATGCAGTTTTGTGAGAGGTGCTTTGAGCAAGGAGATCGAAAATGGCAGCAAGATGAGCTAGAATTCGTGCTTGAGCTGGATATTCGTGTTTGTGGGAGGAAGATGAAGTGTGTGGGTGCAGGAATAAGTGGAGGAGGGCCACCGTGGGCGCACGAGGCAGGGGGGCGCACCCTCCACCCTCGTGGGCAGGTGGTTGACCCCCCTGCTGTGTTCTCAGTGCCAAATATTCTCAAATATTCTAGAAAAAATCATATTTAAATTTCAGGGCATTTGGAGAACTTTTATTTTCGAGGTATTTTTATATTGCACGAATAATCAGATAACTAACAGAAAAATATTTATTTTCATTTTATTTAATATAGGTAATAGAAAGTAAAAGTGGGGTACAGAAGGTTGTGCCTTCTAGTTTCATCCATCTCATGATCATCAAAAGGAATCCACTAACAAGGTTGATCAAGTCTTGTTAACGAACTCATTCCGAATAACAATGGAACCGGAGAAATTTCGAATAACACTATGTTACCTCAATGGGGATATGCACATCCCCAATAATAAGAATATCATATTTCTTCTTGACAGTAGGAAGAGGAAATTCAAAACCTCCAAATATAATCGATGGAATTTTTCCAATAGAGTTGATACTATGAACTTGAGGTTGTTTCCTCGGAAAGTGTACCGTATGCTCATTACCATTAACATGAAAAGTGACATTGCCTTTAGTGCAATCAATAACAGCCCCTGCAGTATTCAAAAAGGGTCTTCCAAGAATAATAGACATGCTATCGTCCTCGGGAATATCAAGAATAACAAAGTCCGTTAAAATAGTAACGTTTGCAACTACAACAGGCACATCCTCACAAATACCGACAGGTATAGTAGTTGATTTATCAGCCATTTGCAAAGATATTTCAGTAGGTGTCAACTTATTCAAATCAAGTCTACGATATAAAGAGAGAGGCATAACACTAACACCGGCTCCAAGATCACATAAAGCAGTTTTAACATAGTTTCTTTTAATGGAGCATGGTATAGTGGGTACTCCTGCATCTCCAAGTTTCTTTGGTATTCCACCCTTAAAAGTATAATTAGCTAGCATGGTGGAAATTTCAGCTTCCGGTATCTTCCTTTTATTTGTAATAATATCTTTCATGTACTTAGCATAAGGATTGGTTTTGAGCATATCATTTAATCGCATACGCAAAAAGATAGGTCTAATCATTTCAGCAAAGCGCTCAAAATCCTCATCATCCTTTTTCTTAGATGGTTTGGGAGGAAAAGTCATGGGTTTCTAAACCCAAGGCTCTCTTTCTTTACCATGTTTCCTAGCAACAAAGTCTTTCTTATCATAACGTTGGTTCTTTGATTGTGGGTTATCAAGATCAATAGTAGGTTCAATTTCTATGTCATTATCATTACTAGGTTGAGCATCATCATGAACATTATTATTAACATTATCACTAGTTTCAGGTTCATTACCAGATTGAGTTTCAGCGTCAGAAATAGAAATATCATTTGGATTCTCAGGTGTTTCAACAGTGGGATCACTAGAAGCATGCAAAGTCCTATCATTTTTCTTTTTCTTCTTTTTAGAAGAACTAGGTGCCTCTATATTATTTCTCTGAGAATCTTGCTCAATTCTCTTAGGATGGCCTTCAGGATACAAAGGTTCCTGAGTCATTCTACCAGTTCTAGTAGCCACTCTAATAGCATAATCGTTATCTTTACTATTCAATTCATTGAGCAAATCATTTTGAGCTTTAAGTACTTGTTCTACTTGAGTGGTAACCATAGAAGCATGTTTACTAATAAGTTTAAGTTCACCTTTAACATTAGCCATATAATCACCCAAGTGTTCAAGCATATTTGAATTGTATTTCAATTGTCTACCAAAATAAGCATTAAAGTCTTCTTGCTTAGCCATAAATTTATCAAACTCATCTAAGCATGGGCTAGCAATTTTAATAAATGGGATTACGGCTTTATCATATCTATAGAGAGAATTTACCTTTACTACCTGTGTCGGGTTATCAAGACCATGAGTTTCTTCAATAGGTAAAGGATTAAGATTATATGTTTCTTCACAGGCGGTAAATTAAGACCATGTATTTCTTCAATAGGAGGTAAATTCTTAACATCTTCAGCTTTAATACCTTTTTATTTCATAGATTTCTTTGCCTCTTGCATATCTTCAGGACTGAGAAATAGAATACCCCTCTTCTTCGGAGTTGGTTTAGGAATAGACTCAGGAATTGGCTCCGGAGGTGTCCAATTATTTTCATTTGTCAACATATTATTCAATAGAATTTCAGCTTCAACCGGTGTTCTTTCCCTGAAAACAGAACCAGCACAACTATCCAGGTAATCTCTGGAGGCATCGGTTAGTCCATTATAAAAGATATCAAGTATTTCATTTTTCTTAAGAGGATGATCAGGCAAAGCATTAAGTAACTGGAGAAGCCTCCCCCAAGCTTGTGGGAGACTCTCTTCTTAAATTTGCACAAAATTATATATATCCCTTAAAGCATCTTGTTTCTTATGAGCAGGGAAATATTTAGCAGAGAAGTAATAAATCACATCCTAGGGACTACGCACACAACCAGGATCAAGAGAATTAAACCATATCTTAGCATCACCCTTTATTGAGAACGAAAATATTTTAAGGATATAAAAGTAACGAGTTCTCTCATCATTAGTGAACAAGGTGGCTATATCATTTAATTTAGTAAGATGTGCCACAACAGTTTCAGATTCATAACCATGAAAAGGATCAGATTCAACCAAAGTAATTATATCAGGATCAACAGAGAATTCATAATCCTTATCAGTAACAAAGATAGGTGAAGTAGCAAAAGCGGGGTCAGGTTTCATTCTAGCATTTAGAGATTTCTTACTCCATTTTGCTAATAATCTTTTGAGTTCATTTCCATTTTGGCAATCTAAAATAGCTAAAGAAGCTTCTTGATGAAAGACATAACCCTTAGGAATAACAAGTGATTCTTCATCATCACTTTCATCAGTATCATCAGATTCAATATTTTCAATCTCTCTAGCCCTAGCAAGTTGTTCATCAAGAAAATCACTAAGTGGCACAGTAGTATCAGGCATAGAGGTAGTTTCATCATAAGTAGCATGCATAGCATAAGTGGCATCATCAATAAAATGCGACATATCAGAACGAATATCAGAAGCAGGTTTAGGTGTCGCAAACTTACTCATAACAGAAGGTGAATCAAGTGCAGAGCTAGATGGCAGTTCCTTACCTCCCCTCTTAGTTGAGGGATAGATCTTGGTTTTTGGATCTCTCTAGTTCTTCATAATGATAAGAAGATATATATCCCAAGTGACTCAAAGAATAGAGCTATGCTCCCCGGCAACAGCGCCAGAAAATAGTCTTGATAACCCACAAGTATAGGGGATCGCAACAGTTTTCGAGGGTAGAGTATTCAACCCAAATTTATTGATTCGACACAAGGGGAGCCAAAGAATATTCTCAAGTATTAGCAGCTGAGTTGTCAATTCAACCACACCTGGAAACTTAATATCCGCAACAAAGTATTTAGTAGCAAAGTAATATGATATTAGTGGTAACGGTAGCAAAAGGTAACGGTAGTAAAAGCAATGTTTTTGGTATTTTGTAGCGATGATAGCAATAGCAACGGAAAAGTAAATAAGCGAAGAACAATATATGGAAAGCTCATAGGCAATGGATCGGTGATAGAGAATTATGCCGGATGCGGTTCATCATGTAACAGTCATAACCTAGGGTGACACAGAACTAGCTCCAGTTCATTGATATAATGTAGGCATGTATTCTGAATATAGTCATACGTGCTTATGGAAAAGAACTTGCATGGCATCTTTTGTCCTACACTCCCGTGGCACTGGGGTCCTTACGGAAACTAAGGGATATTAAGGCCACCTTTTAATAGAGTACCGGAACAAAGCATTAACACATAGTGAATACATGAACTCCTCAAACTACAGTCATCACCGGTAAGTATCCCGATTATTGTCACTTCGGGGTTAACGGATCATAACACATAATAGGTGACTATAGACTTGCAAGATAGGATCAAGAACACTCATATATTGATGAAAACATAATAGGTTCAGATCTAAACCATGGCACTCGGGCCCTAGTGACAAGCATTAAGCATAGCAAAGTCATAGCAACATCAATCTCAGAACATAGTGGACACTTGGGATCAAACCCTAACAAAACTAACTCGATTACATGATAGATCCCATCCAACCCATCACTGTCCAACAAGCCTACGATGGAATTACTCATGCACGGTGGTGAGCATCATGAAATTGGTGATGGAGGATGGTTGGTGATGATGATGGCAACGGATTCCCCTCTCCGGAGCCCCGAACGGACTCCAAATCAGCCCTCCCGAGAGGTTTTAGGGCTTGGCGGCGGCTTCGTATCGTAAAACGCGATGATTTCTTCTCTCTGATTTTTTCTCCCTGAAACTCAATATATGGAGGTGGAGTTGGAGTTGGGGAGGCAACAGGGGGCCCACGAGGTAGGGGGCGCGCCCTAAGGGGGCAGGCGTGCCCCCCACCCTCGTGGAGAGATGGTGGGCCCCATGGCCTTCATCTTTGGCAGGTATTTTTCTTATTTTCTGAAAAGTGGCTCCGTGAAGTTTCAGGTCATTCTGAGAACGTTTGCTCCTGCACATAAATAACATCATGGTAATTCTGCTGAAAACAGCGTAAGTCCGGGTTAGTTCTATTCAAATCATGCAAGTTAGAGTCCAAAACAAGGGCAAAAGTGTTTGGAAAAGTAGATACGTTGGAGACGTATCATCTGTCCGGCTTGCTTGATCTCCTCATGAGCCGCCTGAGACTCGGTCCGCGTCTCCTTTGCCTCTTGAAGAGCCTTGGCGAGTTCGGCCGCCTGCGTCTTATTACTCTCCTCCAAGGTCTTGCACTTGTTGGCAGCATCTTGGAGTGCCCGCTCCACTTCGGTTAGCCGTTATTCATATATACAGCGGGTGACCTGCTCGGCCTCTAAATCCGCAGCCGTTTGGCTCACCCGCGCCTGCTCCTTGGCTTAGGCAAGGGCGCTCTTCAGGTCCTCGACCTCGGTAGCCCTATCTGAAAATAAGATCAGCAACACAGGAGATTAGACTCCGTATTGACATATTCCTTTAAGTGTGTCAATAATTTTTTCCAACCATACCTTGTGATTCCTCAAATAGCTTGTTGGTGCGGACGAGTTCTTCCTCGGCCTGCTCCAACTTCTGCTTAAGTTCGGACACTTCGGTGGCCTGGGCGGTTGCCGCTAACAGTGAAGCCTATTTATAAACATAGACATGTATATTATCTCCTGTGAATAACTATTTGATCCTCTGTTCGGCCCTTCTTTGCAAAAGCCGAACAGAGTCTCATGGGCTACTATCTATACACAGGCATATTTTTTGCATATACAAAGCAGCTAAGAATACTACATCACATACCTCGAAGCCTGTTAATAGGCTGGTGAAGGCTTCGTTTAATCCGCTTTTGGCAGACTGAACCTTCTGAACCACCGCACCCATTAAGGTACGGTGCTCCTCCACGACGGAAGCACGTCGAAGTGCTTCCATCAAAATGTCCGGCGCCTCCGGATTGATGGAGGTCGCCGGTGGAGTCGGCACTCCTCTCTCCTTCAAAGGGGTTGATCGCTTGACTTCGGAGCCATATGGGTCTCCGGAGTGGTATTCGGCTAGGGACCGGACTGGTGCGGCCCCTCGCCGTCAGTCTCCATGGGGGTTGTAGCCCCCATGTTCTCGACGGCCGAGGCATTACCCTCTGGCGCCGTCTTGGCGGCCTTCCGCACTTCTCCCTGGCTCGAAGAAGTCCTTTGGGATAAACACCTCGATGTCATCCACGGCATGTGGTGGAGAAGCTCACGGAGGCATCTCGCTCTCTACCATCTCCGGCACCAGGGAGTACCCCGAAGACGATGATTGTTGGGGGAGATCTAGAGCCGGACTACAGCATGAAATTTAAAGGTGTTAAATCTGCAATCATGAAAACCGGATATGTATACGGTATTTTCGGGCACTTAGAATGTGGCCAGGGGCTTTGACCAAGGGTGCCACTCGGGGATGGCTTCGGCGTTCGAGTCCGAATCGTCAGAAAGGGAGATCTTCCCCTTCTTGGATGCCTCCGCCTCTAGGTCCACGGAAGCCGCCCTCTTCTTCTGCCCCCCCTTAAGGGGAGAATTTCTCTCCTCCTCCTCTTCCCCGTCTTCATCTCCCTCATGGGAGGAGGGAGCTTCGGTATCTCCGGACGTAGCATCCGAAGTACCTTTACAGCGAAGGCCACTTTTGGCCTCCTTGCCCTTATTCTTGGTCTTCTTCTCTCATGCCTGGTACGGCGCCGGGACCAGGAACCTCGTTAGCAGGGGAATGGCTAGGTCTTCGGGTAGCAGAGCCGGACACTTGATCTGCTCCGCTTTCTTGGTCCAGCCCTGAGGAGAGAATGGAATACTAAGCATACCCTTTGATTTACGAGTTGAAGTTATCAGTGAAAGCACAAGTGCTCCTTGGGTGGTTTTGGTAATTAATGTCAACATATCTCTTTTTGGACTAATGTTTTTATCTAGTATATTTCAGATAATTTCAACAGATGGAGTGGCACAGACAAGAGGATGTGGAACCCCTTCAAGATGCTAAGGACAAAGGATTGGCTCAAGCTCAAAAGCTCAAGGCTCTACAATTTCAGTTTAGTGATCCAAGATCACATTGAGTCCTTAGGAAAGCCAATGCTATTAAAAGGGGATGAGGTGTTGCTTAATGGCTTGCTTGCTCAAAGTGCTTAGTGATATGCTCCAAAACCCTCAACCACTTTCTCATATTCACATATGTCCCTAACCAAAAGTCAAACTCGGCCCCACCGAAATGTTATACCCGGCGCCACCGAGTTCACTTGACATAGCCACTACCAGAAACCCTAATCAATTCGGTCTCACCGATGGGATCTTGGTCTCACTGAGATGGGTTCGCAAACTCTCTGTTACCTCTTGTAATTATTTAGGTCCCACCGAGATAAGCAATCGGTCCCACCGAGTTTGCCTGACCAACTCTCTGTTTTGCTTATTACCAAAATTGGTCCCACCGAGTTTGTGTAATCGGTCAAACCGAGCTGAGGTTTTACCCTAACCCTAGTACATCGGTTCCACCGAGTTGATCCTATCGGTCCCACCGAAATGCCTAACGGTCACATTTTGAACTGAATCGGTCTGACCGAGTTTTCTGATTCGGTCCCATCGAGTTTGCTAAATTGTGTGTAATGGTTAGATTTTGTGTGGAGGCTACATATATCCCTCCACCCTTCCTTCATTAGTAAAGAGAGCCATCAGAACGTGCCTACACTTCAGCATTCATTTTCTGAGAGAGAAGCACCTACTCATGTGTTGAGACCAAGATATTCCATTCCAACCATTTGAATCTTGATCTCTAGCCTTCGCCAAGTTGCTTTCCACTCAAATCATCTTTCCACCAAATCCAAATCTGTGTGAGAGAGTTGTGTGTTGGGGAGACTATCATTTGAAGCACAAGAGCAAGGAGTTCATCGTCAACACACCGTCTATTACCTTTTGGAGAGTGGTGTCTCCTAGATTGGTTAGGTGTCACTTGGGAGCCCCCGTCAAGATTGTGGAGTTGAACCAAGGAGTTTGTACGGGCAAGGAGATTGCCTACTTCGTGTAGATCTACCCTAGTGAGGCAAGTCCTTCGTGGGCGATGTCCATGGTGGGATAGACAAGGTTGCTTCTTCATGGACCCTTCGTGGGTGGAGCCATCCGTGGACTCGTGCAACTGTTACCCTTCGTGGGTTGAAGTCTCCATCATCGTGGATGTACGATAGCACCACCTGTCGGAGTAATGGGCCACGGGTAGGCCAACTCGAGTCCCATAACCTTTCAAGACATCGGGGCAGGCTGCGCCCCTCAAGACCCCAGGGCGAAGAGCCGTCTCCTGAGGAGTCGACGACAGGGTGGCCGACTGCCCGCTCATGGCCGAGTTCGAGGGACGACTTCGAGAGAAGCCGGCTTTGGGGAGTCGGCCGGCGACTCCAGCAAACCCATGACCTCATCAAAGGGGACGAGGCAGAGGCGTGGCTACAGTGAAGCCCACTCCCGCCCCTTACCAAGGGCAGGCATGGCCACAGCACGCCGTACCCGGGAAGATCTCCGTGCGGCGTGGCACTATTGCCCGGCCGGCCCTGACATCAGCACCATAGTACCAAGTCCTGCGCCCATGACGGCTTGTCTGTACGGCCTGGAGGCAGCGGGGCCCACCAGTCAGCGAGACCTCGGGAGACGGCGGGAGAACCGCCAGTCGGACCCGTCGGGAGTCGGCTCGGGGGAGTCGGCCGAGCCTTCCCCCGGGGCCCACGCGCCATTAATCAAGATGAGATGGGGAGTGGCCACAGTGATCGCCCGCCAGGCGGCGGGGCTGTTGCCACGACCCCATGACCAAGCCTGCGTCATCAGAAGCACGGCTACAGAAATCAGCGGCCGGCAAGACCCGCCCGCGGCGGACGCGGCCTGTCGGCTCCGTACCAGACCAGTCGGCGGGGCCCACCAGTCGGCGGGCCCCAGCAGTCGGCGGAGAAGTCGGAGGTCAGAGGCACTGACGGCTGGGCCCGCGCCCAGTCGAATTACCATTGTACCCCTGGGGGGTAGGCCTATATAAACCCCCCAGGGCACCCATGCAAGGGGTTGGATCCCAGTAGTTCTAGACCATACCAGATAGAAGGAGAGAGCTAGCCTTGCCCTCTTCTACCACCAGAAACAGCTCAAGGAGCCACCGTGTAAACACTTGGCCATAGTGATCATGCGGAGACCCCGCAGAGCAGGAGTAGGGGTATTATCTCCCCGGAGAGCCCCGAAGCTGGGTAAGATTCGCCGGCGTGCATGTCTTCGCCTCATCCCGTTTCCAGGCACCGGCGACGTTCTACTCGCCCCCACCATGATAAGCCATCCATTGGCATATGTCGCACCAAACCCCCGACATTTGGCGCCCACCGTGGGGCTTGGTGCACCGCCGTCCGGAGATCTGTTCTGGACGGGAACTCTTTTCCTCCCTGGCGAGCGCAGCCCGCCAGGCACGCCAGGCGAAGTTTGGATCGACGCGCTGCGTGGCGTTGAGATCGCCTGCGCAGCCAGCTCCTTGGCCGAACTTGTCAGCGAGGTCCGCCTCTCCGACGAACCTGCATCCGACGCAGGCGCGGGCGGCCCCGAAAACCTCCTCGTGGGCCTCCTCGATCAACTCCACGTTTCCGGCGAGCCTACCATAGACTTGGAGTCCGTAGGCGCCACCGACCTGATGCTGGTCGACTCCGACACCGCGTTCCCCACCAACATGGTGGTCTACGACGAACCTCTCCTCCACGCGGAGAGCGACGGAAGCATCGTCACTGAGGTGCTAGTCATCAGTCATGACGAGTTCCCTAGCGGAGGAGCGCCCGACTCACTCGGCACAGCGCTGCAAGACCTGACTGCGCCCATTCCAGAAGATGCTGACGCGGAGACGTTAGAAGCACGCCGCCTTTAGCTCGTTGAAGGCACGAAGAAGCTAGCCAGCATGAGACGCTTGTTGGCGGCTCGCCGGTCCCGGCAGGGCCCAGCCGCCTTGGCGCGGTCCAGCAGCGCGGTGTAGCCATCGCCAGCCTGTTTGGGGCTAGCCGCCCCGTGTACGCTACACCGACGGAGAACATCTGAGCCGCCCAGGCAGCGGCGGATGAGCTGGACAATTTCGAGGGCGAAGAACGCCGCCTCATGATGGAGCGAGTCCAGCGGCTCCCCGACGCGACCGCCGCGCAGAATGAGGACGGCTGCCGCACAGAGGCGCCGCAGCGGCCAAACGACGACCCGCACCGAGATCAAGGTGCGACATCTCGGACGCCGACTGGCGGCGCCCGAGGAAGAAAGGACAAGGAGCCGGCTGTCAGCCATAGTTGGACTCGCATTACCATAGAGCGCGACCGAGATGGCCGCCCGAGAGCAGTGGAACGATGGGACGACTGTCCGCCTCCCCCTCCCCGCAAGGAGAGGCAAGTCTCCCCGCCGCCTGTTGACCATCCGACTCTCGGTGACCGCCTTGGGCACCAAGAGGGAGTTGGAGAGAATGACGCCCGCCACCAGATCGACCGACTTCACCGGTCCCTGGCGCTGGAAGAAGAAGACGAGCTGGGTCTGCCTTGTTTCGGGCCCCGCATTCGGGACGAGCCCTTTCCCAGAGGGTTCACGCTCCCAAGAGACACGCCCAATTATACCGGCTCTGTGAAGCCGGAAGACTGGCTAGTCGACTATTCCACGACTGTCAGCATAGCAAACGGCAACAATCGTGTCACTGTAAAATACGTTCCGCTCATGCTCCAGGGCACGACCCGGACATGGCTGAACAGCCTAAAGCCCCGCAGCATCAACAGCTGGGTCGACTTCATTGAAGCGTTCGTCCACAACTTCACCAGCACGTACAAGCATCCTCCCAAGCCTCGTCAGCTCTCCTTGTGCGTGCAAGGTCCCGACGAGTCGACTCACGACTACCTCATGCGTTGGGCTGAGCTCCGGAACTCCTGCGAGGGCGTGCACGAGGTGCAGGCCATCGAGTACTTCACAACCGGGTGCCGAGAAGGCACCCTCCTCAAGCACGAGCTCCTCTGCGATGAGCCAAAAACCCTCGACGAGCTGCTGATCATAGCGGACAAGTACGCCACGGTCGACTCCTCCATGAAGGCGGAAATTCAAATCAGCACGACTGGCAAAGTAGCTCCTAAGGCTCCAAGAACTCCGGCGGCAGACGCCGGCCGGCGAGAATAGTAGGGAGACAACAAGCGCAAGGCCCCGCAGCCGGCTTCCGGCAGCCGGCAGGTCGCGACCGTTGAAGCCCAGTAGCCAGAAGAGCAGCCTCCGCCCAAGCGACAGAAAGGCGGCAAGCCGAACTGGTTGCCGGCCTTCTCCTATGAGCAGACCTTGGATGGACCTTGCAAGTTCCACAGCGGCGCGAAGCCGTC
The DNA here is from genome assembly GCF_003073215.2 of Triticum urartu. NCBI lineage: Eukaryota > Viridiplantae > Streptophyta > Magnoliopsida > Poales > Poaceae > Triticum > Triticum urartu. The sequence goes on from NC_053024.1 coordinate 459,445,013, forward strand.
GAATCACACCACCCGGAAGTGCCACTGGCTCACCAGGATCGCCAAGGGAGACGGCCTCCTGCCACCCCCGCCTGCTGGGCAGCCGCCTCCGCCTCCGCCCCAGCAGCCGGCAGTCAGGCCAGTCGGCACAGTACAAGACGAATACCCTGAAGAGCATGGAGCCTATGTGGTGTTCACCAGTGTGGCTGATGATTGATGCAGCAGGCGGCTGCAGCGACAAGAGGTGAATGCGGTAGCCTCAGAGATGCCAGAGTTCATGCACTGGTCTGAGAAGCCCATCAGCTGGAGCAGGGCTGACCACCCAGAAGTGATGCCGAGTCCGGGCTCCTACGCCTTGGTCCTAGATGCCACCTTTGCCACGGACAAACGGGCCGCACGTTTCTCGCGAGTTCTGATAGACGGGGGCAGCAAAATCAATATCCTGTACAAGGACACCATGGAGAAGTTAGGAATCAAGCAAAGACAGCTTCAGAACAGACGGACTGTGTTCCACGACATTGTTCCTGGGCTTTCCTGCTCACCAATCGGCAAGATCCTGATTGACGTCCTCTTTGGGGACAAAGATCACTTCCGAAGAGAGTCTATTTGGTTTGAGGTGGTGGACCTTGAGAGCCCATACCATGCGCTACTTGGCCGACCCGCCTTGGCCAAGTTCATGGCGGTCCCTCACTACGCCTACCTCAAGATGAATATGCCCAGTTCGAGGGGAATTCTGACTGTGGTCGGCGACTACCGGAAGTCGTCCGCTTGCGCGGCCGAGAGCAGTCGGCTGGCCGAGTCCCTGGTGATCGCAGCCGAGAAGCGACTCCTTGAACGAGTTGTGGCGATGGCCGGCAAGCAGCCGGAGATATCGCCCGACCCAAAGGAGTCGGAAGCCAAAGGTTCGTTCAAGCCGGCCAAAGAGACAAAGAAGATACCCTTGGATCCGGAGCACCCAGAGAGGTATGCCGTCGTAGGTGCAAACCTCGACAGCAAATAGGAAGGCGAGCTCGTCGATTTCCTCCGTGAGAATCGGGACATCTTCGCATGGTCTCCCAAAGACATGTCAGGTGTATCGACGGATTTCGCCGAGCACAAGTTACATGTCCGATCTGATGCAAAGCCGGTCAGGCAGCCCCTGCGCCGCTTATCAGAAGAAAAGAGAAGAGTTGTCAGAGAAGAGATAGCCCGACTCCTAGCAGCCGGCTTCATTATGGAAGTTTCCTTCCCGGAGTGGCTGGCAAATCTGGTCCTAGTGCTAAAGAAGAACAAGCAATGGCGAATGTGTATTGACTACACGAGCCTCAACAAGGCCTGCCCCAAGGACCCATTTGCTCTACCAAGAATTGACCAGGTGATAGACTCCACAGCCGGATGCGAGTTGTTGAGTTTCTTGGATGCATACTCAAGATATCACCAGATCAAGCTGAACCCGGCTGACAGATTGAAGACTGCCTTCATCACGCCATTTGGAGCATTCTGCTACCTCACCATGACGTTCGGCTTAAGGAATGGCGGCGCCACCTTTCAGCATTGCATGCAGAAGTGCCTCCTCAAGCAGCTCGGCAGGAACGCCCACGTCTATGTAGATGACATGGTGGTGAAGACGGAAAAGCGTGGAAGACTGTTGGAAGACCTCAAGTAGACCTTTGAGAACCTACGCCGGTTCCAGATCAAGCTCAACCCCGAGAAGTGTGTCTTCCAGATCAAGCTCAACCCCGAGAAGTGTGTCTTCGGAGTACCAGCCGGCCAGCTGCTAGGTTTCCTGGTCTCTGAACACGGCATAGAATGCAACCCAGTAAAAATCAAGGCCATCGAGAGAATGGAGGTACCCAGCCGACTGCTGGATGTGCAGAAGTTCACCGGCTGCTTAGCATCCGTCAGCCGATTCATCAGTCGGCTGGGCGAGAAAGCTCTCCCCTTATACCAACTCATGAAGATGACCACTTTTTTCGAGTGGAACCATAAGGCGGACGAAGCTTTTCACCAGTTGAAGAAGATGCTGACTACTCCACCCGTCCTGGCGGCTCCGACTCCTAAGGAACCTATGCTCCTGTACATCGCTGCCACCAGCCGGGTAGTCAGCACAGTCATGGTAGTGGAGCACAAGGAGGAAGGCAAGGCGCTGCCTGTCCAGAGACCAGTATATTACCTGAGCGAGGTACTGTCGACCTCCAAGCAGAACTACCCCCACTACCAGAAGATGTGCTATGGTGTACACTTTGCTGCCAAGAAATTGAAGCCTTATTTTCAAGAGCATCCAATCACGGTGGTCTGCACGGCTCCACTTGCCGAGATCATCGGTAGCCGAGATGCTTCTGGTTGAGTGGCCAACTGGGCCATAGAGCTAGCTCCTTACACCATGTACTACCAGCCCCGCACCGCTATCAAATCACAAGCACTAGCCGACTTCCTCGTCGACTGGGTCGAGACCCAGTACCTACCTCCAGTGCCTGACTCCTCCCATCGGCGGATGCACTTCGATGGCTCCAAGATGCGCACCGGCTTGGGAGCTGGCGTCGTCCTCACCTCTCCCAAAGGCGACAAGCTCAAGTATGCACTGCAAATCCATTTTGCCGCCTCCAACAATGTTGCCGAGTACGAGGCGCTCATTCATGGGCTCCGGCTTGCCAAAGAACTTGGCATCCGCCGGATCTTGTGTTATGGCGACTCAGACTTAGTGGTCCAGCAGTCATCTGGCGACTGGGGCGCGAAAGACGCAAACATGGCGAGCTACCGTTTCCTCGTGCAGCAACTCAGCGGGTATTTCAAAGGGTGCGAGTTCCTCCATGTGCCAAGAAACGACAACGACCAAGTAGACGCCTTGGCACGAATCGGCTCTACCCGCCAAGCAATACCATCTAGCGTCGCGCTTCAACGCCTCCTCAAGCCGTCTGTCAAGCCTTCACCAGAATCAGACTCCATTTTTGTGCTGGCTCCTCCCGAAGACGGCGGATCTGACTCCAGAGCTCCGGCAGACGGAACGGGGACTTTGGCGGATGACTCCAAAGCCGCCACAGTCAAGCCCGGCCCGGGGACTGCGGTGGCGGACTCGAAGATTCCAGAACTCAGCCCAAGGACCGCGCCAGTCGGCCTGGGGACTTCATCAACCCAGCAAGCGGCTGTTGACTCCAACCCGCCGCCTCCCAGCCCAGCCGCCCTCGTCCAAGTCGCAGTTCTGGTAGTTGAAGAAATAGCAGCACCCTCATGGGCCCAGCCCATCCTCAAATTCCTGGTGAACAAAGAGCTACCAACTGATGAGACCTCAGCTCGGCAAGTACAACGCCGGGCGGCTGCCTATACCATAATCATCAGAGAGCTGGTCAGGCGCAGCGTCACTGGTGTCTACCAGCGCTGCGTAGAGCCAGAGCAAGGCCAGGCGATTCTGAAAGACATCCATCAAGGCGAATGCGGCCACCATGCGGCTTCAAGAGCACTCGTCGCCAAAGCCTTTCGACACGGTTTCTTCTGGCCAACTGCCTTGGAAGAGGCCAAGGAGTTGGTCCAAAAATGCAAAGGGTGCCAGAAGTTCAGCTCCAAGCCGCACCAGCCGGCTTCTGCGCTCAAGACCATCCCCATTTCCTGGCCTTTCGCAGTTTGGGGTCTAGACATGGTGGGACCATTCAAGACAGCACGAGGTGGTTTAACTCACCTACTTGTCGCAGTGGACAAGTTCACCAAGTGGGTGGAAGCGAAGCCAATTAAGAAACTGAACGGTCCGACTGCCGTGACCCTCATCACCGATATCACAATTCGGTATGGCATACCACATAGCATCATCACCGACAACGGCACAAATTTTGCCAAAGGCGCCTTGGCCCGTTTCTGCGCAACACAGGGCATCCAACTGGACCTAGCGTCCGTCGCCCATCCGTAGTCAAACGGCCAAGTGGAGCGAGCAAACGGCCTCATCCTGTCTGGCATCAAGCCTCGGTTGATCGAGCCTCTGGAGCGCTCGGCTGGCTGCTGGCTCGACGAGCTGCCAGCCATCCTCTGGAGTCTGCGCACGACTCCAAACAAGTCAACCGGCTTCACGCCCTTCTTCCTCGTCTACGGTGCCGAAGCCGTCATCCCAACGGACATAGAGTTTGACTCCCCACGAGTCACCATGTACACCGAGGAGGAAGCAGAAGAAGCATGACAAGACGGCGTCGATCTGCTGGAAGAGGGCCGGCTGTTGGCACTCAGCCGGTCCAGCATCTACCAGCAGAGCCTGCACCGATACCACAACAGGAAGGTCAGGCCAAGATCTTTCCAAGAAGGCAACCTTGTGCTCCGACTGATCCAGTGAACAGCCGGCCAGCACAAGCTGTCGGCGCCTTGGGAAGGCCCTTTCATCATCAGCAAAGTACTGGGCAATGATTCCTACTACCTGATCGACGCTCAGAAGCCCCAAGCACGCAAGAGGGACGACTCCGGCAAGGAGACAGAGCGGCCATGGAATGCAAATCTCTTCCGAAGATTTTACAGCTGATGCAGTATGTACCACGCTACCTTTTGTATTGAAGTACCAAGACTTCGGGCCCTCGAGACGAGCTCGGGGACTGCCCTCTTTTGTCTGTATGATAAAAATTATGCCTACAAGTATGTTACGCTTTGTCATGCCGCTTGGCACCGGGCTCAACAAGTCGACCCGGGGACTTGCCGCCTTGCACTATGAAATGCTTCCTGCAGCCGGACAAGTAGTGTGTAAACACCTAAACCGTCTTCTGTCAGAAGCCGCAGCTCGCAGAGCGACTGTACGGTGGGCAGAGGTAAGGTAGAATGGGTGTTCGCATGAAAAAGGGTTAAGGACTCAAAGCATAAAACATAGCTCAAGACGGCTTCCAGCCTTTCTCGCAAAACCGACTCTTGGATAGTCGGATTGTCGTATTCTATCCAACTTGCTCAAACAATCTTGAAATCGGCTAAGTACTTGCTTTCCCAAAGTAGCCTAGCACTTGATCCAGCAACAGTCCGCAGAGCGGCTGTCCGATTGGCAAGGCAGGCAACTAAGAGAAAGCGGCAAAGGAAAAAAGCCAAAAGAACAATGAGCAAGAAAAGATAGATATGTATATTTACATAACATAGGCCCTTGGCCGAATTGTCGAGTAGAGGTTCAAAATACACCCCGCGGGTGGAACTGTGCGAATTAACAAGTTCTTCAAAGACTACTGAAGCAGATAAAATAAAAGATACAGCGGCAGTTTAGGAGGCAGCAGACGGATTCGGAGGGTCGGAGGAGGCGCCAGCGTGAGGCGTCGGGGCAGCCGGCTGGCTAGTCTCGGCGTGATCACCTCCGGCGGCAGTCAACTCGGTCGCATGCGGCTCGTTGCTGGAGGCGCGGTCGGGCTGAGGCTGGCCGTCTGCTCCGTCTTCTGGTGCCTCCGCCTCGCCTCCATCCTCCGCTTCGTCCTCCTCCTCGACGCTAGAGCCAATCACCTCCGCCGAGTCTTCGCCGTAGTCTGGGTTCATCCCAAACCACTCCGGCGGTACCTCCTCGCCGTCTTCAGACCTCTCGGGGACGAAGATGCTGCAATCGCCGCAACATGTTTGACGAGGGCGTCTTCCGTAGCCACCAGCTCCGGCTGGGCCTCTGACCGAAGCATGGCCAACCGGTCTAGATCCAGCCCCGGGTACCATGCCTTGATGAAGTCCAAGGCCCAACGCGCTCCAGCCCGGGCCGAAGAGCCCTTCCAGTCCTCAAGACGACCAGCCGCGACCTCCAGCCAGTTGGCCGTCAGGCTGGGGGTGCGCTGAGCCTGCATATCCGGCCAAAGGGCGGCAATCGCCTAGGCACCGACGCGCTGGAGCCGGCGCAGCATCCGGTGAGCCGGCCGGAGGCGAGCCTCGATGCTCATGATGTGCTCGTCAAGAGTTCGGGGGGCATCGGCGGCGATCTCTGCGCCCTCCGCCCTCCGACCTTCACGGTCAGCCTCGATGGCTTGGATGGCGGCCTGCGACTGCCCAGGGAAGAAGTCTGCACAGACACGAAGAAACGAAGAAGCTAGTCAAAAACCAGGAGTCGGCACGATCTAAGTCGGCAACTGGAAGAAAGAAAAAAAAGAGACTCACCATCAGCGATGTCTTCAATCTCGTGGAAGCCGGAGGACAGCAGCGCCTCCTTGTCAGACCAGGAGGAGCGCTCGCTTGCGAACTCGGCCAAGAGGGCGGTTTCCATCTCCTCCGCCTCCCTCTGCGACTTCACAAGCAGCTCCTTCTGCTCTGCCAACTGAGTGGCCAGCAGATCGCGCTCTGTGGCGAGCTTGCTGCACTCCTCCCCTTTGGCGCGCAGGGCGGAGTTGGCTTCGCTCAGCTACTGTTGAAGAGCAACGTTGGCTCCTGAAGGAAAGGAAGAAAGATAACAGTCGTCAATAAAGTAGGTCGCCGGGGAGGTCCGGCCCGAATGCTCAGCAGTCGGCCCGAATCTCGGGGACTACAGCCCGCGGGTGCGCTAGCGCGCCCCGCAAAGAAAAAAGGGGGGGACTTACTCCGGCTCTCCGCCAAGTCGGCGGTCCGCTTGCCCAGCTCTTCAACGTTACGGTTGAAGGCAGTGACGCGGAGGTTGTGGTAATCCTGCGACAAGCATTTCAGACAAAGTTAGTACCCAAAAGTTCATCAATTGGAGTTCCGGGCCGCCTGCTCAGCAGCCGGCCCGAAACTCGGGGACTACACCCAGTGGGTGCGCTGGTGCGCCCCCACAGAGAGGAGCAAGCTGCCCGTGATGCTAGGAACGCCTTGGTGCAACTCTGGAGAGCGTCGCCCTTAGCACGGAGCTTCGCCTGGACGTCCAGGAGCGCCCGGTTCAGCGGCCCTGTGCCGCCTCCTCGCACCCACCCAACAGGTGGGGCGCTCGTCGCTTCGGCGTCTAGGGCCGCCGAGCTGGCAGTGCTGGCTTCCAGGGGGCGGGGTGCCAAAGTCGCCTTCTCCAGACGACGGCGCGTTGGCGAGCCGACTTGGAGGAGTAGCCTCGCCACGGCCTCGTCTTCGGTCGGCGGCACCGGAGGGTCCGCTGGCTGCTCACCTTGCGCGCCTTCAGACGGCGACGGAGGCGGCGGTGGAACGTGCGCGTCCGGAGTAGAGGGGTCGCCGCCTTCCCTCTCCTCAACGAGGTTCTCCCCGCCGGCTTCTCCAGTTGGCCCCGTGAACTCCGGAGGCGGCGGCGCAGAGTTCAGCGGGGTGACAAGCAAGGCCGACTGGCGGCGTGCGGCTTCCTCAGCCTGCTGCTTCGCCGCGGCGGTGGCTTCGGCCTCCGCTAGTTTTTTCTTAGTGGAGGCCTCCGCCCTGTCGGCCTCCGCCTTCTCCAGGCGGAGGGCCTCTTCTTCGTTGCGCCTCTCCTGTGCATTCCGCTCCATCGCCACCCGGAGGTCAGCAGCGGGGTTAATCCGCCGAGTGGTGGCGGACGTCTCCGCTAACCCCATGACGGAGGCGGCGGCGACCCGCTCAAGAGAGAGGGGAGCCCTGAAGAAAGAGGGGCAAGCAGAGACTCAGACAAATCACGAAGAAAGAATAAAACTTTGAAGACAGAATACTTACACGGAGACCAACGGTGGCTTCTTCACTTCCTTACGGAAGCGGATGGCCTTCGCGGCTGCCTCGTCCCGCCGGGTCGCCGCAGCCGAGCCCTTGGGCTTCTTCGGCCGACTGCCGAACAAGGTTGGCACGGCCCTGCGCTTCTTCCCGCTGCCTGGAGCGCCCGGCGCGGCCGAAGAGCCCGTGCCAGGCTGGCTGGCTCCTGGCCGATGGCGAGGGGCGACTTCTCCCTCGGCGCTGTCTTTAGGCCAGTCGGCGAAGGTAGCCGAAGGCCTGAAGTCGCCTGCTGTCCCTCCTCCTCCCTCGGCGTCGTCTTCTAGAGCCGCCACCCCCAGATCGGGGTCGTCGATGTCGCTCTCCGCCCGGTCGGCGAGGAACTCACGGGCCAGCCCCGAGGTGCCGGCTGGTGGATGAAGAAGGGGATTCTAACCAAAGCCGACTGGTCAAAACAAAACTCGGCAAGAAGAAGACAATCTAAAGAAAGAAAAGAAAGGCGACTCACCACGGGCGGGGGGTTGGCGCGGGAGTACGGCTCCTTGCCGAATCGCCAGTCCTCCAGGAGCCTGCTGTCCGAGAGGTAGTTCACCATGAAGGCTACCTCTTCGTGAGGCATGTCCTTGGTGCACATACGACTCGGGTCGCGGTGCCCGCTCATCTGGCATATCATGTGAGGGCGGCCTTGGAGTGGGAGAACTCGGCGCGAGACGAAGGTGGCCAGTAGGTCCGGACCAGTCAGACCCTCTGACTGCGTCAGCACTCGGAGTCACGTGATGGCGCCGGCTCCCGCAGGCGTCAGCGACCTGGCCCGGTACGACCAGTTGGGCAGTCTCCCAGCCGGAAGGCCGGCTTCGAAAGCCGGCAGATTGACCCAGTCGCCCCTCGTGGCGACGTTCCTGACGTAGAAGTAGGATCTCTGCCACATCTTCACCGACTTTATCAGCGAGATGGAGGGGAAGGGGTTGTCGGCTCCTGACCTTCGCACGGCGATGAAGGCGCCGCATTGAGCCGGCACGCCCGGCCTGGGTACCGAGCTTGGAGAAGAAGAACTCCCCCCAGAGCTCGAGGGTGGGGAGGACTCCGAGGAAGCCTTCGCACAAGGCCACGAAGGCGGACAACAGCACCACTGTGTTGGGGGTGAGGTGGTGCGGCTGGAGGCCGTAGAACTCCAAGAAAGACCGGAAAAAGCTGCTCGCCGGCAGCCCCAGCCCGCGCAAGCAGTGCGAGCGGAAGATGACCCGCTCGCCCTCCTGCGGGGCGGGGGAAATCTCCCCCTCTAGCGTAAGACGCACCTGCACGCGATCCTCGCCGAGAAGCCGACGGGTCCGGTGGAGGAACTCAATGTGGTCTTCATGAACCTCGGAACCGTCCCAGGTGCCGGAACGCACTGGGGGAGGCGCGGCAGCGGAGGAAGAACTCATCGCGAGCTGTCGTCGCAGTGTTCGCCGGAGCTTGGGCGTGCGGCGGAGCGAAGAAGAGAAGAGGAAGGAGGAGTGCGAGGAGCGGAAAGGAGGAAGAGAACGAGGAGTAGTGGGAAGGAGGGGCGCGCGTGCCCCCCTCTTCCCCCTACTTATAGCCCTGTGGGCTGCGAAGCCAAGGGGGCGGACATGGGGATTTACTGCGCCCACAACCCCACGACCCCCACGATCCACGTAAAGTTACTGCGCGCAGTAACTCCACGGGAATCCCAACCGTCCACCGGGGCCGCAGCGGATTCGCTCGGGCGCTGAGGCGCGGTAGTGGCGGGCCCCGCCTGTGGGCCTGTCCCGTCGCACGCGTGGGCTGGTAGGACGGCCTGGCCACGTGCCCTTGCAAGACAGGCCAAGAACGGGCGGCCGCCTGGAGGCCTAGCTAGCACGCCACTTAAAATCCCGCCGCGACATTCGAAATACCGAGTAAGTCGAAATTGAGTGAAGTCCAAGTTGAGCAAGTCCAACTCCTTCTAGACGGCCCGACAGAAGTCAATCAAGACCATGTGTTGAACACCCGGAAAGAGAAACTGCTGAGGCTTCTCGGCCGATCGTCCGTGGCGCCTCACCAGCTTCGGGGACTACTGTCGGAGTAATGGGCCACAGGTAGGCCAACCCGAGTCCCATAACCTTTCAAGACATCGGGGCAGGCTGCGCCCCTCAAGACCCAGGGCGAAGAGCCGTCTCCTGAGGAGTCGACGGCAGGGCGGCCGACTGCCCCCTCACGGCCGAGTTCCAGGGACGACTTCCAGAGAAGCCGGCTTTGGGAGTCGGCAGGAGACTCCAGCAAACCCATGACCTCATCAAAGGGGACGGGGCAGAGGCGTGGCTACAGTGAAGCCCACTCCCGCTCCTTACCAAGGGCAGGCATGGCCACAGCACGCCGTACCCGGGAAGATCTCCGTGCGGCGTGGCACTGTTGCCTGGCTGGCCCTGACATTAGCACCACAGTACCAAGTCCTGCATCCACGACGGCTTGTCTGTACGGCCTGGAGGCAGCGGGGCCCACCAGTCAGCGAGACCTCGGGAGACGGCGGGAGAACCGCCAGTCGGACCCGTCGGGAGTCGGACTGGGGGAGTCGGCCGAGCCCTCCCCCGGGGCCCACGCGCCATTAATCAAGATGAGATGGGGAATGGCCACAGTGATCACCCGCCAGGCGGCGGGGCTGTTGCCACGACCCCATGACCAAGCCTCCGTCATCAGAAGCACGGCTACAGTAATCAGCGGCCGGCAAGACCCGCCCGTGGCGGACGCGGCCTGTCGGCTCCGTACCAGACCAGACGGCGGGGCCCACCAGTCGGCGGGCCCCAGCAGTTGGCGGAGAAGTCAGAGGTCGGAGGCACTAACGGCGGGGCCCGCGCCCAGTCAAATTACCATTGTACCCCTGGGGGTAGGCCTATATAAACCCCCCAGGGCACCCATGCAAGGGGTTGGATCCCAGTAGTTCTAGACCATACCAGATAGAAGGAGAGAGCTAGCCTTGCCCTCTTCTACCACCAGAAACAACTCAAGGAGCCACCGTGTAAACACTTGGCCATAGTAATCATGCGGAGACCCCGCAGAGCAGCAATAGGGGTATTATCTCCCAGAGAGCCCCGAAGCTGGGTAAGATTCGCCGGCGTGCATGTCTTCGCCTCATCCCGTTTCCAGGCACCGGCGACGTTCTACTCACCCCCACCATGATAAGCCATCCGTTGGCATATGTCGCAACCCCCGACACCACCTATCGAACCACGCCAAAAATCTCCGAGTCTCCAATTGCGTTTTCACACTCCAATCCCATCCCTTTACTTTCTTGCAAGTTGCATGCTTTACTTTTTGCTGCTCATATACTCTTGCCATGCTTGCTTGAATGTATTGTGAATGGGTTAAACTTGTGCTAAAACTCCACCTTAACTTAAAGAAATTAAAAAGTGCTACTTTTCTTTACTAAGAGTCTATTCACCCTCCCTCTAGACACCTCTTCTCGATCCTTTCAATTGGTATCAGAGCATTGGTCTCCATTGTTTTGGTTTAAACACCTTTGGAGGAAGATGGATGAGTCTACATTGGCGAGTCTTAGACGTAGAGTGCCTATACTTTATGGAGAGTTCTTTCATGGGTGGAAAATTGAGATGCTTGAGATTTTCAATGAATATCATTTGAACAAGTACATTACTAGCCCTTGTGCACCTCATGTTGATCCTTTGCATCCTACCCTTGATGAGTCTATTGACATGATCCTTAATCTTAGAACTGTCAATTTAATCACTAGAGGATTGCCTAGAAACTTTTTTGCTAGCTTGCCTGCTCTTGATTGTGCCTACACCATATGGAGATTTCTTGAGGAATGATTTCCAAACTATTCCCTGCAAAACTTGGATGAAATTCTTCATAAGTCTATTGCTTTGAGTAAGATGATTTCCAATGATCCCAAATTTGGTGATTGTCTATTTGAGCTTACTAATCTCACGCGTGCCGAAGGAAGTCTTATGTTGGAACCATTAGAATTCATAAAGATGACTATTGTGATGACCATTTATCTAATGAATTACCCTCTCTAGGAATTGATCCATCACAAGACGATGTTGAACATGGATACTATGATGAGGATGATGATAGTGACTTTGATCTTGATGAGTCTATGAGACACTTTGGCCTTATGGATAATCTTCGTGGCTACATGGTTGGAGGAAAGGAATGGGTTCTTGATAGTGGGTGTACCGATCACATGATCGGAGACAATGATATGTTTCGTGAGCTTGCTGAAAACGACGACCCTAGAAAGTATGTCACTTTTGGTAACAACTCAAAGGGTAAGGTGGCCATCTCACCTGATAGCTCCATACAAAATGTTATGCTCATTAAATCTCTTGGATATAATCTACTTTCCGTATCTAGACTTGATGACTTTGGTTTCAATGTCCTATTTACTGAAGTACATTGCCAAGTGTTTCGTAGAGATAACCACAATATGGTCTTTACCGGTTTACGTAGAGGTGATCTTTACATTGTTGATTTCACTAAAAAAGGCTCAACCTAGAACTTGCTTAATTGCTAAATCTTCTAAAGGTTAGTTGTGGCATAGAAGATTAGGTCATGTGGGCATGCGAACTCTTGATAAGCTTATTAAAGGTGATCACATCCTTGGAGTAAAAGATGTTATATTTGACAAGGATAGATTATGCAGTGCTTGTCAAGAAGGAAAACAAGTTGGAGGAAGTCATCCCGTGAAGAACATCATGACCACAAGGAGACCGCTCAAGCTACTTCATATGGATCTCTTTGGTCCCAATGCCTACAAAAGTCTCGGTGGTAACTCATTTGGTCTAGTCATAGTCGATGATTTTTCAAGATTTACGTGGGTGTTCTTTCTTGATGATAAATCGCGGGTCCAAAAGATCTTCAAGAACTTCGCTAGGAAGGCCCAAAATCAATTTGAAGTGAAGATCAAGAAAGTTCGAAGCGACAATGGAACGGAGTTCAAGAATGCAAATGTGGATACTTTTCTTGACGAAGAAGGGATTTCACATGAGTTCTCAGCCACGTATACACCTCAACAAAATGGAGTTGTTGAGAAGAAGAACCAGACTCTTATCGAGATGGCGAGAATGATGCTTGATGAATACAAGACGCCAAAACACTTTTGGGCAGAAGCGTCGGAGACAACTTGTCATGCAACAAATCGCTTGTATCTTCACAAGCTACTCGGCAAGACGGCATACGAGCTTCTCATCGGTAACAAACCCCAAGTTGGATACTTTCGAGTATTCAGCTCAAAGTGCTACATTCTTGATAAGCATCATCATTCTAAATTTGCTCCTAAATCTCATGAGGGTTTCCTACTTTGTTATGGCTCAAACTCTCACACTTACCGTGTCTACAATTATTTCACCCGAAAGGTTGAAGAGACGGTAGATGTGAAGTTTGATGAATCTAACGGCTCGCAAGTAGAGCAATTGCCAATTGATGTAGGAGACAAAGACCCTTCGAAAGCAATCCAAGACTTGTCTATTGGCAAGATTCGTCCAATGGAGGTGAAGGAGAGTACCTCGTCTGACCAAGTGGAAGCTTCTACCTCACGACAAGGTGAACCAAGAGTTGACATGGAAGCATCCACAAGTGGGACATGCCAAGATGAAGAAAACGAGGAAGTACACCAAGATGAACCTCATCAACCTCCTTCTCCACCTAGACAAGAGAACGACAATGCCAACAATGAAGAAGGCCAAGAAGAAGAACAAGATGATGAAGAAGATGTTCCACCCCGACTCAAGCAAAAGCTCTCATGAGTTCGAGCAAGAGTTTCACGAGACCATCCCGTTGAACAAATCTTCAACGATATTCAAATCGGGAGAATCACTTGCTCTAAAACTTGTTTGGCTAATTTTTGTGAACATTATCCATTCATCTCTAGCATTGAACCTATGAAGGTTGAAGAAGCATTGGGAGATCCGGATTGGATAAATGCCATGCACGAAGAGCTACACAACTTTGAGAGAAACCAAATGTGGACATTGGTCGAGAAGCCCGGCAACAATCACAACATCATCGGTACCAAATGGGTGTTTTGCAACAAGCAAGGCGAAGATGGACAAGTAGTTTGCAACAAAACATGTCTCGTCGCTCGAGGCTACACTCAAGTCGAAGGTATGGACTATGGTGAGACATATGCCCCCGTTGCTAGACTTGAGTGCATCCGCATCTTACTTGCCTATGCTAATCACCATGATATCACCTTCTACCAAATGGATATTAAAATTGCTTTCCTAAATGGTGCAATTGAGGAGTAAGTTTATGTTAAACAACCTCCCGGCTTTGTTAATCCCAAGAAACCCAATCATGTTTACAAACTTCACAAAGCTCTTTATGGTCCAAAACAAGCTCCTAGAGCGTGGTATAAATGATTGACCAAGTTCCTTATTGAAAAAGGATTTGAGATTGGAAAGATTGATTCTACTCTTTTTGCTAAAAGGGTTATTGATGATTTATTTGGGTGCCAAATTTATGTTGATGATATCATATTTGGTTCGAGTAACCCTCATTTTAGTGAAAAGTTTGGGAAGCTAATGTCAGAGAAGTTTGAGATGTCTATGATGAGTGAACTCAAGTTGTTTCTTGGTTTGCAAATCAAGCAAACTAAGGAAGGCACCTTTGTCTCTCAAACAAATTACACCAAGGACTTATTCAAGAAGTTCAACATGGAAGAAAACAAAGGTATGAAAAAACCCATGCCTACTAGTGGACATCTTGACTTGACGAAGGATGGCAAACCGGTTGACCAAAAGGTTTATTGCTCTATGATTGGTTCATTGTTATATCTATGTGCCTCCCGTCCCGATATTATGCTAAGTGTGTGCATGTGTGCATGGTATCAAGAGGCCCCCAAAGAATGTCATCTTAAGGCTGTGAGAAGGATAGTGAGATAGATAATACATACACCCAATTTTGGAATTTGGTATCCTAAGAGGTCTTTGTCGGTGTCAAAATCGGCGGATCTCGGGTAGGGGGTCCCGACCTGTGCGTCTAAGGTCCATGGTAACAGGAGACAGGGGACACAATGTTTACACAGGTTCGAGCCTTCTTGATGGAGGTAATACCCTACTTCCTGCTTGATTGACCTTGATGGATATGAGGATTACAAGGGTTGATCTACCATGAGATCGTAATGGCTAAACCCTAGATGTCTAGCCTGTATGATTGTGATTGCCTCTATGGACTAAACCCTCCGGTTTATATAGACACCGGAAGGGTCTAGGGTTGTACAGAGTCGATTTGCAGAGGAAGGAATCTTCATATCCGAACGCCAAGCTTACCTTCCACGCAAAGGAGAGTCCCATCCGGACACGGGAGGAGGTCTTCTATCTTGCATGTTCACGGCCCATCAGTACGGCCCACGTCAAATAGGCCGGACGCCCGAGGACCCCTTAATCCAGGACTGCCTCAGTAGCCCCTGAACCAGGCTTCAATGACGATGTGTCTGTCGCGCAGATTGTCTTCGGCATTGCAAGGCGGGTTCCTCCTCCGAATACTTCAAAGTAGTCCTCAAACACAGAGAACGTGTCCGGCTCTGCAAAACAAGCTCCGCGAAAAGTATAATATTTAACAAGTCCATCTACTGACATTTTCTATAGTGAGACACCACATCTCCGTCCGATCATTATTTTGAACCATTTTTTTACCTCCCGCTCCATGTTTTGAGACGCGGTTTTCATTGGCACGTCTTGTCGAAGCAGAGATCGTGTCCCCTTATTGCGGGATCCTCATTAATATGGACATGGGTAATCCAACCATGTTGTTTGTGATCCCTTGGGAATAGGCGAGCTTTAAGGCCGGTGAGGAGGCGTTCAATATTCTTCATCTTTATAAAGGGGTATAGATCCGTCTTTCTCCCTCCACGCCTACCTCTTCCTCAACCTTCCCAACCCCAGGCTCCTGCGCCCAGGATTCGATTTCTTCCATTGTTACCAGGCCCTCTAGTTATGTCCGGATCCATCTCCCAAGGTAGGTGGGCAGCCTCCTCGGTCACCGAGGAGTATATAGCGAAGCTTCGTAAGGCGAGGTACCTGACTGCGGAAATCCCCCACAGTCTCCCTACTAAAGGGCGGGTCATCCCCACACCAAAATCCGGCGAGTGGGTTGTTTTCATCTCCCACTTCCTCCGTGGGCTAGGGTTCGCTCTTCACCCCTTCGTTCGCGACCTCATGTTCTATTATGGGCTAGATTTTCATGATCTAGCTCCGGACTCTTTTCTCCACATCTTGATGTTCGTCGTCGTGTGCGAAGCTTTTCTCCGCATCCCCCCGCACTTCGGCCTATGGCTCAAGACTTTCAATGTGAAGCCGAAGCTGGTTAACGGGGAGCAAGCGGAGTGCGGTGGTGCCATGGTGTGCAAGCTCACCAACACTATCTGGCCAAAAGGTACCTTAACGGAAACCTCCGACTCATGGCAGCAGGAGTGGTTCTATATCACCGAACCCCGCGTCACCAAATGGGCAGCCGCACCTGTGTTCTAATCTGGCCCTCCACCGCGGCTCGCATTGTGGATAAATAAGGGGCTAGACTGGGGATCAGCTGATGAAGTAGAGATGCTGCAAAGTCATATCTGGAGTGTCCTTGAAAGGGACGTTGGTCTTATAAACGTGATCCAAGTGATGCTAGTCCACCGGATCCTCCCGTGCCAGCGACGGCCTCTCCGCATGTGGGAGTTCAATCCGGAAGGACCGCGGGGCCTTCAGCAATTCTTTGTCACGACGCACGAAGGGATGTGGAAACTATTCTTCAAGACTCGAAAGTAGTGGTCGGACACATCAGAGGACATCGGCCTTGACTACAACCATTTGGATACCTCGGTAAGCACCCAATTTCTGACCGCAACTCGTTTGAGTATCCCATAGCGATGTACCGAGAACTCTATTTTTGACCAGGGTTGTATAAAGAAGGCGGAACGAATTAGGTGTTCAGCTCCACTTAAGACTCGGCCGATCCCGTGTTGACGAGGATGCTGGTCCCGACGCCGTATCAAGTGCCAGCGCAAGAGGACAAGAAGAAGAGTGAAGAGGCCAAAAGTGGCCTCCACTCTACAGGTATTCCGGACACTATGTCCGGAGAGACTGAAGCCCCCTCTTCAAAAGACGAAGGGGAAAGAGGAGATGACATCCCTTCCCCTTACGGGAGGCAAAGGACTGCGTCCGAAGACTTGGAAGTGGAAGCACCCAAGATAAGGAAGGTATCCCTATCACATGGTTCGGGTTCCAAAGCCGATGTCGTCACAAGGCACCTCTCTAAGGACATGCCCCTTGCCGAATCGTAAGTGAACAAGGAAGCTCTAGACATGTCCCATTCTTTTTGGGTTGCAGAGATAACATTTAAACTATATGCTTGCAGTTTGGCCCACAGTCCACCCCGACAGTCCTCCTCATCAGGGGACTTATCTCTGGGGATGATGGAAAGCGAGGAAGCATGAGGAGGCGTCTCGAACACACGTTGTTGCGTTCATGGCGACCGCCCAATCTACAGAAGTTGCAGATCTAAAGCATAAACTTGAGTTAGCGGATGAGGACATCACTCTCATTAACAGGCGGCTCGACGAGGCACAAGGTATGTGTTGGGGCAGCTTTGTTTATGCATGTATACTAGTATGAGCACGGGGCTGAAAATCATATACCGTGATACGCATAATTGTAGATGGTGTTGCCATAGTAGAGACCCTTCGGGCTGAACTTGCCCGGGCCAAGGAGCAGGCCAGAGTGAGCAATGTGGCTTCCAAGAAGGCGGCTGCGGATTTAAAGGCCGAACAGGCCGCTCAGCGCCAGTACCAGGAGAGAATATCTACCATGGAGCGTGAGATGAAGGATGCCACTAGCAGGTGCAAATCTCTCGAGGAGGATAACAAAGCCAATGCAGCCAAACTCGACCAGGCCTTACTAAAGGCGAAAGAAGCGCGATCCAAATCCAGAGTGGCTCGGGAGGAGATCCGACATGCTGGGGAGATAGTGGCTAGTAAGCCCTTTCTTTTACAGACTAAGTTCAGCGACCCAAAGTATGCTCTGCTAAACCAAATGTGGAGTTCTCTAGACGCATTCTTGGATCTGCCGAAGAGTGTTTCCGATGCGGCGCAGTTCTTCCAAGCACAGGAAGGGTGTGCTGCGGAGAGGCTTTTCTGGTCACAATTCAACGTGGCAAGGCGTCCTGCGCTGCTGAACGAACAGATGGCCCAGTGGGCCGAGCTACACAAGATGTCCGGAGCTGCCATGAAAGACGTTGCGGTTCGGCTATGGCCAGCCGAACTCGTTCCGAGCAGCTATTTTGGTTTAGTACAGTGGCTTGTCGATGCAGTGCCGCGGGCTGACGCCGTCAAGCGGTCGCCGTGCATAGAAGGTGCTCAGATGGCCTTCGCCCGTGTCAAAATGCACTGGGCAAAGATGAAGGCCACCGATGTTGCAACCAAGGGTCCGCCTGGAGGCAAGGACCATCGCATGCCGAAGCATTATTTGGAGGATGTCCTAGAGGGCGCACGCTTGATAGAGGGTCAGTGCTCGAAGGATATTATATTTGAATAAATGTACCAGAATTGTAAAAACAATATTATGATATGTTAAAGCCGTGTTATATACCTTTGCCATTATTTCCTCCTGTGCGGCCGTTTCTTATAACCTGAAAGTTTGCCAGTCGTCGGCTTCGGCCCCCTCGCATATAATACAGGGGTGTTCGGAATAGCACCTGATCACTCTTAACCCAACATCTTGGTCCGGAACGGAGGTGTCAGTGCGGCAAACTAGGCAATCGGACTATAGGGCTTTAACACCTTCACTTAGCCATAGGAGTTTTATGGTGGGTCTACGATGTAGCCCCTGGTATGTACGCAGTTATCCTAATACGGGTGCATTACATAGGTGACCAGATAAAACAGTCCCTCATGTAATAAGGAAAAAATCGCAAAAGATTCTGATAAGTCACCGAGTGGTTGACCAGCTCTCGCCGCATCATGACAGTCAGTTTTCGGCTTTCTCTACTGAGGTGTTTGACTAGGTGAACCGAAAACACAATCGCAGTAGTTCTCCCTTTACTACCCTAGCCGATAAGACAGAACATAGGGTAGCAAGCACAGGAGCCGGGCAACCCAACTATTGACCAAAGACATGATTCGGAGCTGATGCATATAATGCCAAACTCATGACGCCGAAGTATGCTATAGAGCTGTTCGGACTTTTTTCGGCAACCCATATGTTGCCATATCAAGCCCCTGGCGATTTGTGCCGAGGTGTCTGCGTGAAACAACCGAAGAAGCCAGGTACGTATATGCGTGAAAGCAAATGCTGAAGACGGATTATGTTCACTAAAATCTGATTGATACGTCGAACATAATCTTATAGATTATGACACCACCACCCGGGCCATTTTACGTGCTAGGAGTCTTGGGCTTAGGAAAAAAGGCTATGTACAGGTTTCAAAATAGAGTTTTTGATCTACAAAAAATCTTTTGGACCTCCTGTCGCACGTCTGTGCTGCCTGTGTTTCCACGAAAAGGCTTCCCTGGTTATTTGGGGGAAAACTGGGCTCCTGAAAGAGTCCTTTCAGGTCCATAGGACGGACAGGTATTGATTCACCTATGGAAAAAATGTAAGAAAATAGTTAGAAAAAAGGAGAAAAGGCTATAGTCCGGACGAACCTCTTTGTAGGCCTGTCCATATTGTGCCTCCGCCGATGACCAAGGTATTTTGAGTGCATAATTATGTATGTGCGGTGCAAAATCCGCGGGTATAAGAGGCGAACAACGGAGGCGGAGCTGCTAATCTAGCTCTAAAATTGACCAGTCCTGTGTATTAGAGGCCGGCGGTTTAATGACCGATGAGATATGCGGCTTGAGGACGCCTCCTTGCACTTCGGCTATGACTGTCATAGTGTGCCCCTCAGTGCGGAGGGAGCGTTCCGTGTTTCCGTTGATCGTTATGGTGCCACGTGGACCGGGCGTCTTAAGCTTTAGATAGGTGTAGTTTGGGATCGCATTAAAACGAGCAAAAGCGGTCCGCCCGAGCAGTGCGTGGTAGCCAATGCGGAATTGGACAATAACGAAGATCAAGTCTTCGTGAGGAAGTTTTTCGGTGAAGCGAAGACGACTTCCAATGAGACTGAACCTGTGCCGTGAGCTTCTGCGTCGGGTGTCACTCCCTTGAAGGTAGTTTTGGTGGGCTTGATCCTTGAGGGGTCAATGCCCATTTTGCGGACAGTGTCTTGATAGAGTAAATTGAGGCTACTGTCGCCGTCCATGAGGACTTGCGTAAGATGGAATCCGCCGATAATTGGGTCAAGGACCAAGGCTGCCGAACCTCCATGATAGATATTGGTTGGGTGGTCCTCGTGATCATTACTGATCGAGCAGGCTGCCCATGGGTTGAATGTTGGGGCAACCGGCTTTACGGCATGGTCATATCGTAGTTCATGCTTGTGCTCCCCTTCAGAGGTATGTGTCACGTATATCATGTTTACTGTTTTTACTTCGGGGGAAATTGCTTCTGTCCCCCAGTGCTCGGTAGGCGAGCCTCCTCTTCTTCATTGTCACTAGGCGGCCCCTTCCCTTTGTGTTCGGCATTGAGCTTGCTGGCTTGTTTGAAAACCCAACAATTTCTGTTGGTATGGTTGGCGGGTTTGTCGGGGCTGCCATGGATCTGACAGGGCCGATCCAGTATGTTGTCTAGACTGGATGGACCATCTCTGTTTGCTTTAAATGGCTTCTTCCATTGACCGGTTTTGGAGCCACTGAATCTGGCGTTAACCATTGTGTCTTGGGTTCCTAGATTATTGTTGCAACGCTTCTCTTTATTGCATTGTGGCTTGCCATAGCCGTCCCTGATTTCTGAAGTGCTAGGATCACCTGCGCTATTGCTTCTACGAGCGAGCCAGCTATCTTCTCCCGCACAAAAGTGGGTCATTAGTGCGGTGAAAGGTGTCATGGACTTTAGCTTTTCTTGGCCGAGGTGGTGGGCGAGCCACTTGTCGCAGACGCTATGTTTAAAGGCTGCGAGTGCTTCGGCATCCGGACAGTTGACAATTTGGTTCTTTCTAATTAGGAACCTAGTCCAGAGTTTCTTGGCTGATTCTCCGGGCTGCTGGACTATGTGACTTAGTTCATCGGCATCCGGAGGTCGGACGTATGTGCCTTGGAAGTTGTCACGGAAAGCGTTTTCCAAGTCCTCCCAGCTGCCAATAGAGTTTTCAGGCAGGCTATTCAACCAGTGCCGAGATGGTCCCTTGAGTTTTAGTGGGAGGTATTTGATGGCATGAAGATCATCACCGCGAGCCATATGAATATGGATAAGAAAGTCCTCAATCCATACTGCGGGATCTGTTGTTCCATCGTATGATTCGATATTCACGGGTTTAAACCCTTTCTGGGAATTCATGCTCCATTACTTCATCAGTGAAGCAGAGGGGGTGTGCGGCGCCTCTATATCGGGCCAAGTTGTGACGTAGCTCGGATGGAGTCCGTCTGTGGGTTTCGGACCGGGCATGGTTAAGCTTGTCACGTCTGGCTAGATAGCCATCGTCGCGCGTCGGGGCACACCCCCGTGATCCGTAGATCGATCTGGTCTGACCTGCTCTCTTTTCTAGGTCTTGCCGCAGGTCATATGTATATCCCTGAGCTGTTGTGTCCCTACCTTTACGGCGAGGTAGTATAGGCTGGTGTTCGGCTTAAGTTGCCATTTTGTCTCGGCCACGTGGTGGTCGGTCAGCCACGTTATGTGCTGATGGTACGGGCCCAAGTGCCTTGTCGTCGAATTGAGGTAGCAGTTTGCGCTTCGGGTAACTTTTGGTTGGGCGCTCGAGGCCGTATTCCTCGGCTGCCAGGACATTAGTCCACCTATTGTTGAGTAGGTCTTGATCAGCTTGCAGCTGCCGCTGCTTCTTTTTCAGGCTCCTTGCAGTGGCAATTAGCCGGCGCTTAAAGCGCTCCTGTTCGAGGGCTTCCTCAGGCACGATAAAGTCTTCGTCGCCGAGGCTGACCTCTTCCTCGAAGATTGGAAGATAATTACTATCCTCCAAGTCCTCGTTTACGGCCTATTCATTAGGGCTCACTTTCCCATCTTCCCGGTAGTCCTGTTCGGAGGTTGGCTTGACGGGGTCTTCTTGTTCTTCGGCGTCGTCTGGAGTATTGTTGTCTCTCGTGCCGGTATTGCTGTCTTTTCCACGGCGTGATTTAGAGCGGCGCCGCTGACGTCGGCGCTTTAGCTGTGTCTCAGGAGGTTTATCCTCGACTGGATCTTTATCGTTATCGTCGTTACCCTCCTTGGGTGTATCCACCATGTACACATCATATGAAGAGGTGGCCGTCCAGCGTCGGTAAACGGTGGGCTTTGGGCCTGCTCTTCTCCGGCATCGTCGTCCATACCGTCGATGTCTTCGGAACCGTAATCGAGCGTGTCAGTTAAATCCTCGACAGTGGCTATGAAGTGGGTGGTGGGTGGGACGTAAAATTCCCCGCTCCCAGCCCCTAATCCGGGCTGGGTGTAGTTCAGACGTTGCTCCTCTGTAATGATGAGGGATCACATCAAGTCCAGAGCCTCGCTTAAAGGCGAGGTTTGGCTAGGGATAAAAGAGTCCATGGAGTACGGTGGGAAGGAGACTCCTTGGCCAAGCTCACACGATGTTGACTCCGAGGGTTCGGAGCTAGTGTCTAGAGAGGAGTCCGGCTTCATGATGGTTGCCAGCGACACTACTTCCTCCGGATCTCCCGTACCGGGCTTAGTGGCCACAGATAGTCCGGCGGGCTCAAGAATCCCGTCTTCCGACCTGGCGATGCGCTCCGGATCTAAGGCCAGAGCAGAGGTTTGGGTCGTGAACCCTTGGAAGATCAAGTCTCTCGGATATCAGCGATATAGTCTAGATTTCCAAAACTAATCTGGTGACCTGGGGCGTAGCTATCAATCTTCTCTAGATGGCCAAGCGAGTTGGCCCACAGTGCAAAGCTGCCGAATACGAAGATCTGGCCGGGGAGAAAAACCTCCTCAAGGGCGGTATTGTTGTAGATGATTGATGCTATCGAACCTTCTGATGACGACACAACGAAACTCTCAATGAAAGCACCAATGTCGGTGTCAAAACCGGTGGATCTCGGGTAGGGGGTCCCGAACTGTGCGTCTAAGGCTGCTGGTAACAGGAGACAGGGGACACGATGTTTACCCAGGTTCGAGCCTCTTGATGGAGGTAATACCCTACTTCCTTCTTGATTGATCGTGATCGATATGAGGATTACAAGAGTTGATCTACCACGAGATCGTAATGGCTAAACCCTAGATGTCTAGCCTGTATGATTGTGATTGCCTCTATGGACTAAACCCTCCGGTTTATATAGACACCGGAAGGATCTAGGGTTGTATAGAGTCAGTTTGCAGAGGAAGGAATCTTCATATCTGAATGCCAAGCCTGCCTTCCACGCAAAGGAGAGTCCTATCCGGACACGGGAGGAAGTCTTCTATCTTGTATCTTCATGGCCCATCAGTCCGGCCCACGTCACATAGGCCGGACGCCCGAGGACCCCTTAATCCAGGACTCCCTCAGTCTTCTTTTGATCTTGTTGGCTACTCCAATTCAGACTATGCCGGTGACAAGGTTGATAGAAAGTCCACTTCGGGTACTTGTCAATTTCTTGGTAGATCTCTTGTATCTTGGTCCTCCAAGAAACAAAACTCGGTATCCTTATCCACCGCCGAAGCGGAATACATTGCCGCCGGTTCATGTTGTGCTCAATTACTTTGGATGACCCGAACTCTTAAAGATTATGGGATCTATGTGAAACATGTTGCATTGCTTTATGACAATGAAAGTGCTATTAAGATTGCTCATAATCCCGTGCAACATTCTCGAACCAAGCATATTGAAGTTCGTCATCATTTCATTCGAGATCATGTTGCCAAAGGGGACATTGATCTTAAGCATGTTCGTACCAATAAGCAATTGGTGGATATATTCACCAAACCGCTTGATGAGAAAGTATTTTGCCGTTTGAGAGGTGAATTGAACATCGTTGATGCTTCAAACTTGGAGTAGAAACTCCATTTGGATACATGCAAGGCATGAGCCTCTGACTAATCCTTGATGTTTATCTTATAAAGATGATCATATGTCTTGGATATATTTGCATCCTTGCATGCTATCTAACCCTTGTAGGTACTTGGGTGAATCAAAATCTATGAGACTGCAAATCACTCACACCTTGAGCAATCTCTACATCACCAAGTCTCTACAATATGGTAGTTGAAGACAAGGAAGCATGAGATCTTTCAACATATCCGTTGACCATTTCTATATATCAAATTTCATTTGGTATCAAATTCATGATTGTCAATTTGTATACACAAGTGATCTTCCTTGCAAGACTAACCCATGTAGGTAGATGAACTCAAACTATAAGTGGTGCTCCCAATCTTTGATGAGCTACATCAACCTTGAGCATCCCATACAAGATCAACTACATGATCTAGTTCAACACCACCACCCAAGGTATGTCATTCCATCTTAGAGAAGCTTTACCCCAAGTCATGGGTCAAAGCAACTCAACAAGATGCGAATACATGAAATGCTTAAATGAAAAATGGTAACCCAATTTTGAGATTAAACGATGAGTATGACCTACGATCAAGTGTTCTCACTTGACTCCTCAGTCAATATGCTCTAACATAGGTGACTCTATCGCCCACCAATTCTAGATGAAGTTCTCTAGTGTTTCTAAGTATTCTTGCATTTGTATCTTGCATATTTGTTTCCCTTCATCTAGATTTCTTTTTCTTTGTTTTGTTCTACATTCCCAGCATCCAGTTCATTGCAAATCCTTTAGTTAATTCCTTGCAGATCTCTGTGAGATATTATTTGCCTAGTGAGCTGAGGTGATAAATTTTCTCTCTATGTTGAACTCGGTCACACCGGTCTATAGCTTTTGGTCAAACCGAACCATTTCGGTGCCACCGAAGAATACAACTCGGTGTAACCGATTTCACTACAGAGAAGCCAATTTTCCACTTGCATCCTGCATTTTTACTCCAGCTGCACTCAATGATTCTTGTCCTCTACCAGCATCACATTCTATATGCGCCTTTGCTCTGTGACTCAAGGACCAAACCTATTTTGACTCACAAATCCAGAAGATCCCTTCTTGGAAATTGATGTCAAAGGGGGAGAGAGAGATCACATCAAAGCTTATTCCCTTCAAAAGGGGGAGTACTTCAAAGGGGGAAAATGCTTAATCATTTCAAATGAAGAGAGATCCCAGATGCTTGGTATTCAAGAGGAGAGAAGTCACATGTCTTTAAGAGGGGGAAGAAATGATAGTTTGTTTTATGTCTTATGTTTCTGTGCTCTGATCTGTTTTGCTCTGATTTTCTATTCCCTACATTCTCCCATTATCAAATATAAGATTCAGGGGGAGAAAGACATCTAAGGGAAGGAAATCTTGAATTCATTTCATATCTTTTCCTTAGGGACATGTCTATATCCAATAGGAGTACCTAGTATTCATTCTCTGCATGTCATCCCAGTCTTGGTACTCTTGTGGTCTGCCGTTTGCTATGTTTAGGAGAAGAATCTGTGTTATCTAACCTTGTTTACCCAGGTTCATATCTTCCTAAGCCATCTCAAGACCACAAGGTAAGTATACTCATCACATTCATGTGCATGATGATCTCTTGTTGATGTACATATTGTTTGCAAGAACAAATCATGAACATGAAGCTACAATTCTTATATCCACATCATTTGCTCTGATGCATATAGCCAAGATACATGTAACTCATTGCTTGCTCTGTCATATCTAAGCATTCACATGCTCTCATATTCCATAGTTACATGGATGCATACATATAGGGGGAGCCTATGCATGTTACATGTCCTTCCAAAGCTTTACTTGCTATTCCCTATATCTTTATCTAAAGATTTGATGTATGTTGTCATCAATTACCAAAAAGGGGGAGATTGAAAGCACAAGTGCTCCCTGGGTGGTTTTGGTAATTAATGTCAACATATCTCTTTTTGGACTAATGTTTTTATCTAGTATATTTCAGATAAGTTCAACAGATGGAGTGGCATGGACAAGAGAATGTGGAACCCCTTCAAGATGCTAAGGACAAAGGATTGGCTCAAGATCAAAAGCTCAAGGCTCTACAATTTCAGTTTAGTGATCCAAGATCACATTGAGTCCTTAGGAAAGCCAATGCTATTAAAAGGGGATGAGGTGTTGCTTAATGGCTTGCTTGCTCAAAGTGCTTAGTGATATGCTCCAAAACCCTCAACCACTTTCTCATATCCACATATGTCCCTAACCAAAAGTCAAACTCAGCCCCACCGAAATGTTCTATCCGGCGCCACTGAGTTCACTTGACATAGCCACTACCAGAAACCCTAATCAATTCGGTCTCACCAATGGGATCTCGATCTCACCGAGATGGGCTCGCAAATACTCTGTTACCTGTTGTAATTATTTCGGTCCCTGATGACCCACAAGTATAGGGGATCTATCGTAGTCCTTTCGATAAGTAAGAGTGTCAAACCCAACGAGGAGCATAAGGAAATGATAATCGGTTTTCAGCAAGGTATTCTCTGCAAGTACTGAAATAAGTGGTAACAGATAGTTTTGTGACGGGATAAATTGTAACGAGCAACAAGTAACAAAAGTAAATAAAGTGCAGCAAGATGGCCCAATCCTTTTGTAGAAAAGGACAAGCTGGAACAAACTCTTATTATAGGAAAAGCGCTCCCGAGGACACATGGGAATATCGTCAAGCTAGTTTTCATCACGTTCATATGATTCGCGTTCGATACTTTGATAATTTGATATGTGGGTGGACCGGTGCTTGGGTGCTGTTCTTACTTGAACAAGCATCCCACTTATGATTAACCTCTATTGCAGGTATCCACAACTACAACAAAAGTATTAAGGTAAACCTAACCATAGCATGAAACATGTGGATCCAAATCAGCCCCTTACGAAGCGACGCATAAACTAGGGTTTAAGCTTCTATCACTCTAGCAACCCATCATCTACTTATTACTTCCCAATGCCTTCCTCTAGGCCCAAATAATGGTGAAGTGTTATGTAGTCGACGTTCACATAACACCACTAGAGGCTAGACAACATACATCTTATCAAAATATCCAACGAATACCAAATTCACATGACTACTCATAGCAAGACTTCTCCCTTGTCCTCAGGAACGAACGTAATTACTCACAAAGCATATTCATGTTCATAATCAGAGGGGTAATAATATGCATATAGGATCTGAACATATGATCTTCCACCAATTAAACCAACTAGCATCAACTACAAGGAGTAATCAACACTACTAGCAACCTACTAGCACCAATCCCGGACTTTGAGACATGAATTGGATACAAGAGATGAACTAGGGTTTGGAGATGAGATGGTGCTGGTGAAGATGTTGATGGAGATTGCCCTCTCCCGATGAGAGGAGCGTTGGTGATGACGATGGTGATGATTTCCCCCTCCCAGAGGGAAGTTTCCCCGAGAGAATAGCTCTGCCGGAGTTCTAGATTGGATCCGCCAAGGTTCCGCCTCGTGGCGGCGGAGTCTCGTCCCGAAAAGTTCCTCTCTATTTTTTTCTCATCGAAAGACCTCATATAGGAGAATATGGGCGTCGGAGAGCCACCAGGGAGCCCACGAGGTAGGGGGCACGCCCTAGGGGGGCGCCCCCCACCCTCGTGAGCAGGGTGTAGGGCCCCCTGGCCTTCATCTTTGGCGTGTATTTTTCTTTATTTCTTTTAAGACGTTCCATGGAGTTTCAGGACTTTTGGAGTTGCGCAGAATAGGTCTCTAATATTTGCTCCCTTTCCAGACCAGAATTCCAGCTGCCGGCATTCTCCCTCCTTATGCAAACCTTGTAAAATAAGGGAGAATAGCCATAAGTATTGTGACATAAAGTGAAATAACAACCCATAATATGATAAATATCGATATAAAAGCATGACGCAAAATGGACGTATCAACTCCCCCAAGCTTAGACCTCGCTTGTCCTCAAGCGAAAAGCCGATAAAAATAAATATGTCCTCATGTTTAGAGGTAGAGGCGTCGGTAAAAATAAAATACGGACATGAAGGCATCATGATTATTCTCATAACAGCAACATATATAGATTTTGTCATATGATTACTTATGTTCAAGTGATGATCTATTCACAATGCAAGAGTATAAATCATAAACCTTATTGGGCTCCAACAAACTATAATCTCAGTCGTTGATACAATTGCAATTTATCATAACATCGGAAAGAGTCTGTGTCAGAGCTAAAAAGCAAGTCCACATACTCAACTATCATTTAGTCCTCCATAATTGCTAACACTCATGCGATACTTGTGGTTACAGAGTTTTAATCGGACACAGAAAAAGATAGGGGCTTATAGTTTTGCCCCACAACCTTTTACCTCAAGGGTAATGTCAACAATAATGGTTCATGCTCCCCTACATCCAATTAGATATATATATCATGTTCTTTCCAACATGCTGAGCTTGCCAAAGGATAAAATGAAAAAAAAAGGTGAAGATCACCATGAATCTTGCATAAGGTAGAAGATAATAATAAAGGATAGGCCCTTCGCAGAGGGAAGCAGAGGTTGCCATGCGCTTTTATGGTTGGATATATAAAATCTCAATGCAAAAGAACGTCACTTTATATTGCCCCTTGTGATATGAACCTTTATTATGCAGTCCGTCGCTTTTATTACTTCCACATCACAAGATCGTATAAAGCTTATTTCTCCCACACCAATCAATCATACATATTTTGAGCAATTTTTATTGCTTTGCATCGATGACAACTTACTTGAAGGATCTTACTCAATCCATAGGTAGATATGGTGGACTCTCATGGCAAAACTGGTTTAAGGGTATTTGGAAGCACAAGTAGTATTTCTACTTGGTGCTAAGAATTTGGCTAGCATGAGGGGGAAAGGCAAGCTCAACAAGTTAGAGGATCCATGACAACATACTTTATCTCAGATATAAGAAAGACATAACTCATTACGTTGTCTTCCTTGTCCAACATCAACTCTTTTAGCATGTCATATTTTAATGAG
Source organism: Triticum urartu (assembly GCF_003073215.2). Taxonomy (NCBI): domain Eukaryota; kingdom Viridiplantae; phylum Streptophyta; class Magnoliopsida; order Poales; family Poaceae; genus Triticum; species Triticum urartu. Next base: position 459,473,531 of record NC_053024.1, read on the forward strand.
TGCTCCCAATCATAAAAGATGTCAATGATAATATATCTATATGTGAAAACCTCCCTTTCCTTATTACTTCCTATTAATTGCAACAATGACCAAAGCTATGTCTGCCAACTCCCAACAACTTTTAATCATCATACTCTTTCTATGTGAAGTCATTACTCTCAATAAGATCAATATGAACTTTTTGTTTCTTTTTATTCCTTTTCTCTTTCTTTTATTCACCCAAGATCATGGCAAAATAATCAAGCCCTTGACTCAACACTTATCTTTATTATATATAGCTCACGGACTCGATTACATAGAGAGATCATAAAGCAAAACTCAAAACTAGATCATGCCATAAACTTTATTCTACTAGATCAAGATACTACTAATAGGATCGAACTAAGAAAAATGGTAAAGATAGGAGTTGTGATTGTGATACGATACCAGGGCACCTCCCCCAAGCTTGGCAGTTGCCAAGGGGAGTGCCCATACCCATGTGATTATATCTCCTTGGTTGGTGAAGAAGGTGGAGGTGTTGTTGATGATGCGGGCTTGTGATCCATCTTCCAAGGCATAGGTTCACCATCATAGAAGGATGATCGAGTCTCCGGAATCCTCGAATCTGTAGCCAAACTCATTCTTTTGAATCTATATTCATACTCACAGTTTTGGTTTTGCAGGTCATAGATTTGGGCTTGGAGGTGCTCGATCTTCTCATATATCTTGAAGATGGCCTCCTCGGTGTTCTTGGCATCCGGCTTGTAGTTGTTAGTGAACTCCACGAGCATCGTGTGGCTAGCGTTGATTCCATGCTCCACCATCCCCTGGCACTTGAAAATTTGTTGCTCCATTGCTTCGAGCCTCGTCTCCACGCTTCCGGTTCCCTTTGGTCCCTCAACATCGCGGATGTGCAACAACCCATCACGCATCTCAATGGTTTGAGGGTGTCGCAGCACCTCCGTGAGGTAAGGGTTGATGACCTTCTCGAAGAACTTGTCCTTGGAAGCACTTGGGGACGTCATGATAATCTAGATCTATCAGAAAAACAGCTCGAAACAAAGACATGAGATTTTTGCATGATACGGGAGTCAAAACCCCCGGGAGATTATATAATGAATTTTTACCGACCAAAATACGTAATGTGCAAGAAAACGGAGTCCAGAAGGCACACGAGGTGCTCACGAGGTAGGGGGGCGCGCCCAGGGGGTAGGGCGCGCCCATCACCCTCGTGGGGCCCTCGTGTCCTTCCGGGACGGCTACTTATTTTTCTATTTTTCTAAATATTCCAAAACGGAGAAATATTGCCTTAAAAATTGTTTTGGAGTCGGTTTACTTACCGTACCACATACCTATTCCTTTTCGGAGTCTAAAACGTTCCGGAAAGTGTCTCTTATGTATTCCTCCGGGGTTACGGTTTCAAGAATATTGGTTTCAACATTTATGGGATTACCTAAGATATAATGTTTAATTCTTTGACCGTTTACCACCTTCGGATTTGTTCCCTCGAAGTTGTTGATCTTTATGGCACCGGAACGATAGACCTCCTCGATAACATAGGGGCCTTCCCATTTAGAGAGAAGTTTTCCTGCAAAAAATCTTAAACAAGAGTTGTATAGCAATACATAATCACCCGCATTAAACTCACGCTTTTGTATCCTTTTGTCATGCCATCTTTTAACTTTTTCTTTAAACAACTTGGCATTTTCATATGCTTGGGTTCTCCATTCATCAAGTGAGCTAATATCAAATAACCTCTTTTCACCGGCAAGTTTAAAATCATAGTTAATCTCTTTAATAGCCCAATATGCCTTATGTTCTAGTTCGAGAGGTAAGTGACATGCTTTTCCATAGACCATTTTATACGGAGACATACCCATAGGATTTTTGTATGCAGTTCTATAAGCCCATAACGCATCATCAAGTTTCTTAGACCAATTCTTTCTAGACCTATTAACAGTCTTTTGCAAAATTAATTTGAGCTCTCTATTGCTCAACTCTACTTGACCACTAGACTGTGGGTGATAAGGAGATGCAATTCTATGATTAACATCATATTTAGCAAGCATTTTACGGAAAGCACCATGAATAAAGTGTGAACCACCATTAGTCATTAAATATCTAGGGACTCCAAACCTCGGGAAAATAACTTCCTTAAGCATTTTAGTAGAAGTGTTATGATCAGCACTACTAGTTGGAATAGCTTCTACCCACTTAGTAACGTAATCAACAGCAACTAGAAGATGTGTGTATCCATTAGAGGCAGGAAAAGGTCCCATATAATCAAAGCCCCAAACATCAAATGGTTCAATAACAAGAGAATAATTCATAGGCACTTCTTGATGTCTACTAATATTACCAATTCTTTGACATTCATCACAAGACAAGACAAACTTACGGGCATCCTTGAAGAGAGTAGGCCAATAAAAACCAGATTGCAATACCTTATGTGCAGTTCTATCTCCAGCGTGGTGTCCTCCATAAGACTCGGAGTGACACTTGCGTAGGATCTGTTCCTGTTCATGCTCAGGTACACAACGTCTAATAACACCATCTACTCCTTCTTTATAAAGATGTGGGTCATCCCAAAAGTAATGTCTCAAATCATAGAAGAACTTTTTCTTTTGTTGGTATGTGAAGCTAGGTGGTATAAATTTAGCAACAATATAATTAGCATAATCAGCATACCTTGGAGTACTACGAGAAGTACTTATAACATTTAATTGTTCATCAGGAAAGTTATCATTAATAGGTAGTGGGTCATCAAGAATATTTTCTAACCTAGACAGGTTGTCTGCAACGGGGTTCGCAGCTCCCTTTCTATCAACAATATGCAAATCAAATTCTTGTAGCAAGAGAACCCATCTAATAAGTCTAGGTTTAGCATCTTTCTTTTCCATAAGATATTTAATAGCAGCATGATATGTTTGAATAGTTACTTTAGAATCAACAATATAAGATCTGAACTTATCGCAAGCAAATACAACTGCTAAAAGCTCTTTTTCAGTAGTAGCATAATTTCTTTGAGCATTGTCTAGTGTCTTACTAGCATAATGAATAACATTTAATTTCTTATCAACTCTTTACCCTAGAACAACACCTACAACATAATCACTAGCATCACACATAATTTCAAAGGGTAAATTCCGATCAGGTGGCTGAACAACAGGTGCAGAGACTAATGCTTTCTTAAGTATTTCAAATGTTTCTACACAATCATCATCAAAGACAAATGGTATATATTTTTTGCAATAAATTAGTCAGAGGCCGAGAAATTTTTGAGAAGTCCTTAATGAACCTCCTATAAAATCCGGCATGACCAAGGAAATTTCTTATACCTTTGATGTCCTTGGGACATGACATCTTTTTAATAGCATAAACCTTGGCTTTATCAACTTCAATACCTCTTTCAGAAACTTTGTGCCCCAAGACAATACCTTCATTAACCATAAAGTGGCACTTTTCCCAATTCAAGACAAGATTAGTTTCTTCACATCTCTGCAAAACTCGATCAAGATTGCTCAAGCAATCATCAAAAGAGGAACCATAGACGGAAAATTCGTCCATGAAAACCTCACAAATCTTTTCACAAAAGTCAGAGAATATAGCCATCATGCATCTTTGAAAGGTAGCAGGTGCATTACATAAACCAAAAGGCATACGTCTATAAGCAAAAGTACCAAAAGGGCATGTAAAAGTAGTCTTTGATTGATCTCTAGCCGACACAGGTATTTGAGAGAAACCGGAATAACCATCTAGAAAGCAATAGTGTGTATGTTTCCATAATCTTTCTAGCATTTGATCAATAAAAGGTAAGGGGTAATGATCTTTCTTAGTAGCTTTATTTAATTTGCGGAAATCAATTACCATCCTATAACCTATGATAATTCTTTGTGGAATCAATTCATCTTTATCATTAGGAACAACAATAATACCTCCCTTCTTAGGGACACAATGGACAGGACTTACCCACTCACTATCAGCAACGGGATAGATTATACCTGCCTCCAGAAGCTTTAGTATTTCTTTTCTTACCACTTCTTTCATTTTAGGATTCAGACATCGTTGAGGATCACGAACTGGTTTGGCATCTGCTTCCAAATTTATTTTATGTTGACATAGAGTGGGACTAATGCCCTTAAGATCATCAAGAGTATATCCAATAGCAGCACGGTGCTTCTTCAGAGTTTTCAATAATCTTTCTTCTTCATGCTATGAAAGGTTAGCACTGATAATAACATGATATATCTTCTTTTCATCAAGATAAGCATATGTAAGATTATGAGGCAAATGTTTAAGCTCAAACACGGGATCACCCTTGGGTGGAGGAGGATCCCCTAAAATTTCAACAGGCAAATTGTGATGCAGAATAGGTTCCTGTTTAAAGAATACTTCATCTATTTCCCTTCTTTCATTCATGAACATATCATTTTCATGGTCTAGCAAATAGTGTTCTAAAGGATCACTTGGAGGTACGACAATAGAAGCGAGACCAATAAATTCATCCTTACTAGGTAATTCTTCCTCACGATGTTGTTTACTAAATTTAGAGAAATTAAACTCATGAACCATATCATCCAAGCCAACAGTAACAACATTCTTAGTGCAGTCTATGGTAGCATTAACAGTATTTAAGAAGGGTCTACCAAATATAATGGGACAAAAGCTATCTTGCGGAGAAGTAAGAACAAGAAAATTAGCAGGATATTTAGTTTTCCCACACAAGACTTCAACATCTCTAACAATTCCAATTGGTGAAATAGTATCTCTATTGGCAAGTTTAATAGTAACATCAATATCTTCTAACTCAACAGGTGCAATTTCATTCTTAATTTCTTCGTATAAAGTATGCGGTATAACACTAGCACTTGCACCCATATCACATAAGCCATGATAACAATGATCTCCTATTTTAACAGAAATAATAGGCACGCCTACCACAGGTCTATGTTTATCTTTAGCACAAGGTTTAGCAATTCTAGCAGTTTCACCTTCGAACTGAATAACATGCCCATCAATATTATCAGACAAGAGATCTTTAACAATAGCAATATTAGGTTCTACTTTAACTTGTTCAGGAGGTGTATAACTTCTAATATTGCTTTTACGAACAACAGTTGAAGCTTTAGCATGATCCTTTATTCTAACAGGGAAAGGTGGTTTCTCAATATAAGAAGTAGGAACAATAGGATCATTATAAGTGACAGTCTTTTCTTCAACTTTAATAGGTGCAGCTCCTTTTACTTCTATGGGGGGATGATATTTAAACCACTTCTCCTTAGGGAGATCAACATAAGTAGCAAAAGATTCACAGAAAGAAGCTACTATCTCAGAGTCAAGTCCATATTTAGTGCTAAACTTACGGAAAATATCGGTGTCCATAAAAGATTTAACACAATCAAACTTAGGTGTCATACCTGACTCCTTACCTTCGTCGAGGTCCCAATCTTCAGAGTTGCGTTTAATTCTATCCAATAAAGTCCATCTGAATTCAATAGTCCTCATCATAAAAGAGCCAGCACAAGAAGTATCGAGCATGGTGCGATTGTTTTCAGAAAGCCGAGCATAAAAACTTTGCATAATTATTTCTCTTGAGAGCTCATGATTGGGGCATGAATATAACATTGATTTAAGCCTCCCCCAAGCTTGAGCGATGCTTTCTCCTTCGCGAGGCCAGAAATTATATATATAATTGCGATCACGATGAACAAGATGCATAGGGTAATACTTTTGATGAAATTCCAGCTTCAATCTTTTATAGTCCCACGATCTCATATCATCGCATAGCCTGTACCATATCAATGCGTCTCCCTTCAAAGATAAAGGGAAGACCTTCTTCTTAGCAACATCATCGGGTATACCTGCAAGCTTAAATAATCCACAAACTTCATCCACATATATTAAGTGCTCATCAGGATGCTTTGTTCCATCTCCTGTAAAAGGGTTAGCTAGCAGTTTTTCTATCATACCAGAAGGATACTCATAAGGAATTTCATTTTCAATAGGTTCAGTAGGTTGAGGAGAAACTCTTTGCTCTACTGGGCGGGGTGAAGATACCCCGAACAAGCCCCTCAGAGAATTACTTTCCATAGTAACAAGTGACAGTAAATTTCAGCACACTATATAAATTTTTTCCTTACCAAATTCCACCTACCAAACGCGCTACACTCCCCGGCAACGGTGCCAGAAAAGAGTCTTGATGACCCACAAGTATAGGGGATCTATCGTAGTCCTTTCGATAAGTAAGAGTGTCGAACCCAATGAGGAGCAGAAGGAAATGATAAGCGGTTTTCAGCAAGGTATTCTCTGCAAGTACTGAAATAAGTGGTAACAGATAGTTTTGTGAAGGGATAAATTGTAACGAGCAACAAGTAACAAAAGTAAATAAAGTGCAGCAAGATGGCCCAATCCTTTTGTAGCAAAGGACAAGCCGGGATAAACTCTTATAATAGGAAAAGCGCTCCCGAGGACACATGGGAATATCGTCAAGCTAGTTTTCATCACGTTCATATGATTCGCGTTCGATACTTTGATAATTTGATATGTGGGTGGACCGATGCTTGGGTGCTATTCTTACTTGAACAAGCATCCCACTTATGATTAACCTCTATTGCAAGCATCCGCAACTACAACAAAAGTATTAAGGTAAACCTAACCATAGCATGAAACATGTGGATCCAAATCAGCCCCTTATGAAGCAACGCATAAACTAGGGTTTAAGCTTCTGTCACTCTAGCAACCCATCATCTACTTATTACTTCCCAATGCCTTCCTCTAGGCCCAAATAATGGTGAAGTGTTATGTAGTCGACGTTCACATAACACCACTAGAGGCTAGACAACATACATCTTATCAAAATATCAAACGAATACCAAATTCACATGACTACTCATAGCAAGACTTCTCCCTTGTCATCAGGAACGAACGTAATTACTCACAAAGCATATTCATGTTCATAATCAGAGGGGTAATAATATGCATATAGGATCTGAACATATGATCTTCCACCAATTAAACCAACTAGCATCAACTACAAGGAGTAATCAACACTACTAGCAACCTACTAGAACCAATCCCGGACTTTGAGACATGAATTGGATACAAGAGATGAACTAGGATTTGGAGATGAGATGGTGCTGCTGATGATGTTGATGGAGATTTCCCTCTCCCGATGAGAGGAGCATTAGTGATGACGATGGTGATGATTTCCCCCTCCCAGAGGGAAGTTTCCCCGGGAGAACAGCTATGCCGGAGCTCTAGATTGGATCCTCCAAGGTTCCGCCTCGTGGCGGCGGAGTCTCATCCTGAAAAGTTCCTCTCTATTTTTTTCTCATCGAAAGACCTCATATAGGAGAAGATGGGCGTCAGAGAGCCACCAGGGGGCCCACGAGGTAGGGGGGCGCCCCCACCCTCGTGAGCAGGGTGTGGGCCCCCTGGCCTTCATCTTTGGCGTGGATTTTTCTTTATTTCTTTTAAGACGTTCCGTGGAGTTTCAGGACTTTTGGAGTTGCGCAGAATAGGTCTCTAATATTTGCTCCTTTTCCAGACCAGAATTCCTGTTGCCGGCATTCTCCCTCCTTAAGTAAACCTTGTAAAATAAGGGAGAATAGCCATAAGTATTGTGACATAAAGTGAAATAACAGCCCATAATACGATAAATATCGATATAAAAGCATGATGCAAAATGGACGTATCAGTCCCACCGAGATAAGCAATCGGTCCCATTGAGTTTGCCTGACTAACTCTCTGTTTTGTTTATTACCAAAATCGGTCCCACCGAGTTTGTGTAATCGGTCAAACCGAGCTGAGGTTTTACCCTGACCCTAGTACATCGGTTCCACCGAGTTGATCATATCGGTCCCACCGAAATGCCTAACGGTCACATTTTGAACTGAATCGGTCTGACCAAGTTTTCTGATTCGGTCCCATCGAGTTTGCTAAATTGTGTGTAACGGTTAGATTTTGTGTGGAGGCTATATATACCCCTCCACCCTTCCTTCATTAGTAAGGAGAGCCATCAGAACGTGCCTACACTTCAGCATTCATTTTTTGAGAGAGAACCCCCTACTCATGTGTTGAGACCAAGATATTCCATTCCAACCATTTGAATCTTGATATCTAGCCTTCCCCAAGTTGCTTTCCACTCAAATCATCTTTCCACCAAATCCAAATATGTGTGAGAGAGTTGTGTGTTGGGGAGACTATCATTTGAAGCACAAGAGCTAGGAGTTCATCGTCAACACACAGTCTATTACCTTTTGGAGAGTGGTGTCTCCTAGATTGGTTAGGTGTCACTTGGGAGCCTCCGTCAAGATTGTGGAGTTGAACCAAGGTTTTTGTACGAGCAAGGAGATCGCCTAATTTGTGACTATCTACCCTAGTGAGGCAAGTCCTTCGTGGGCGATGGCCATGGTGGGATAGACAAGGTTGCTTCTTCGTGGACCCTTCATGTGTGGAGCCCTACGTGGACTCGCGCAATCGTTACCCTTCGTGGGTTGAAGTCTCCATCAACGTGGATGTACGATAGCACCACCTATCGGAACCACACCAAAAATCTTCGAGTCTTCAATTGTGTTTGCACACTCCAATCCCATCCCTTTACTTTCTTGCAAGTTGCGTGCTTCACTTTTCGCTGCTCATATACTCTTGCCATGCTTGCTTGAATGTATTGTGAATGGTTAAACTTGTACTAAAACTCCACCTTAACTTAAAGAAATTAAAAACTACTACTTTTCTTGACTAAGAGTCTATTCACCCTCCTCTAGACACCTCTTCTCGATCCTTTCAATCAGAAAACTTACTGGAGTGGCCGGATGAGCACAGTTGAGACCGATGTCTTCGGTCGTCTCTGGCCATGACTTCTGGGCCCTTAAAGCATCTTCCAGATCCCTTCGTGTGTCGTGCCAAACAATCGCTGCAGGGTACGAGGGCCAGCCAGATTGAATTCCCACATATGGAGAGGCCGGCGCTGGCAGGGGAGAATTCGGCGAAAAAGCATCACCTGGATCACATCAGCAAGACTGGTGCTCTTCTCCATCATATTCTTCATGCGCTTATGCAACATCATCACCTCATCGGACGACGCCCAATCCAGGCCCTTGTTAATCCATGATGTGAGCCGCATTGGGGGTCTGGACTTGAATTCAGGAGTGGCTGCCCATGTGGCGCCGCGAGGTTCGGTGATGTAGAACCACTCCTGTTGCCATCCCTTCACAGTTCGACGAAGGCCCCTTTGGGACAGGTGATGTTGGAGAGCTTGCTCACCATGGCTCCGGCAAAGTCCGCATGTTGCCCATCGACCACTTTCGGCTTTACGTTGAAGACCTTAAGCCATAGGCCGATGTGGGGGGAATGCGAAGGAGCACCTTGCATACGACGATGAACGCCAAAATGTGGAGAAATTAATTTGGGGCTAGATCGTGGAAATCTAGCCCGTAGTAGAATATGAGGCCGCAGACGAAGGGGTGGAGAGGAAACCCTAGTTCGCGTAAGAAGTGGGGGATGAACACCACCCTATCATTGGGCTCTGGAGTGGGGATGATATTTTTTTGGCAGGGAGCTGGTGCGCGATGTTCGCGGCCAAGTGCCCCGCTTCTCAGAGTTCCTTGACGTTCCTCTCCGTGACAGAGGAAACCATCCACTTGCCTGTGAGCCATATCTGGCCATGGTTGGAGGGGTCGGGTGGTGGAAAGGGTTGAAAGCTTGGGCGCTGGAGCTCATGGACGGGAAGGCAAAGAAGGAAGAAGGCGTGGGGTAAAGGATGGATCTTTATCCGCTTATATAGGAAATGAATATCAAGCGCCCCCCCCACTAGCCTTAAAACTCACCTATTCCCAAGGGGTCGTGCGAACGGCACGGTTGGATTACCCAAACCCATATTGATTAAAAACACGTAATAAGGGGGCACGATCTCTACTTTGATAAGATGTGTCAATGAAGCTCACGCCTCGAAATCCGAAGCGAGAGGCCAAAAAACGGTTCGAAATAATAGCAAGGCCAGACGTGACGTTTCACCAAAAAAGTTATGCCTTATTCAGTATTGTACCCTTGTGGTTGAGGGTTGTAACTCTGGTACATAGCCAGATGTAGTTCTCTTGTTCAGAAGACTGTTTTATATACGGAGAAGGAACCCACCTTGCAATGCCGAAGACAATCTGAGTGCCGAACACATCGTCATTGAAGACTGGTTCAGGGGCTACTGAGGGAGTCCTGGACTAAGGGGTCCTCGGGTGTCCGGACAATTTGATATGGGCCAGACTGGTGGGCCGTGAAAAGATACAAGGCAGAAGACCTTTTCCCGTGTCCATATGGGACTCTCCTTTGCGTGGGTGGCAAGCCTAGCGTTCAGATGTATTATTTCCTCTCTCTGTAAACCAACACTGTACAACCCTAGACCCCTCCGGTGTCTATATAAACCGGAGGGTTTAGTCAATAGAGGCTAAGACAAATCACATATGCTAGACATCTAGGGTTTAGCCATTACGATCTCGAGGTAGATGGACTCTTGTAACCCCTATACTCATCAAATACAATCAAGTAGGATGTAGGGTTTTACCTCCATTAAGAGGGCCTGAACCTGGGTAAACATCGTGTCACCCTTGTCTCCTGTTTCCTTCGATCCTCAAATGCACAGTTCGGGACCCCCTACCCGAGATCGGCCGGTTTTGACACCGACAATCGGGTCCAACGAAAATCTTTTGTGACAATATTGGATCAATTGACCTGCACTGCTACAACAACGTCCTAAACAATCGGTTTAAAACCCCTTTCCGTGATGGCATGGTACGCCAAGTGAGTGTGTGCGATAGGGTGTCCTTCCCACATGACCCAGAAATCGTCGGGGATAGGCCCTCCTGGGACCCTGGCTGGGGCCGTGTGCGATCGTGCGAGGCATCAAAACCCAATCATTTCCGTAGGTATGTACATCCCGCACGGTGAATCCCAGAAATCGTTTCTGTAGGTATGTACATCCCACACGGTGAATCCCAGAAATCATTTCCGTAGGAATGTACATCCCACACGGTGAATCCCAGGAATCATTTCCGTAGGTATGTACATCCCACATGGTGAATCCCTGAAAATCATTTCTGTAGGTATCTACATGCCACACAGTTCTTTGTGTGGAAACGTTTGTGCAAGGTGGCCTAACGCAAACAGTTCGCTGCCGAAAGCCGTGTGTGATTGTTAGTTGATCGAACACGCCTACTTTCTAGAAACCATGCGGGTTGTTTCAGTTCATCGCCCACGGTGTTGTGTGAGTAACCATTTGGAATAGAAAACCCCAATAAGCAGGGTAATTAGCCTATTATTGATAATCCATGTACTAATCAAATTAATATTTCTTATAAAACACGCCATATATTTCATATTTGTATAAAAGTAATCAGGATTTCATAATCGAATTACATCAGATAGCTTCGACACTCAGTTACGCAATTACACAACAGCACCAAGTTTCACATGAAACATCAAACCTTTGGAAAGTCGCATCATACATGGTAAATAGACAGATGAATCTCATCTGGTAAACTGCAGAAGCGGAAGGCAAATATTGAGCCTTCAGTGATGTTGAATTTCCTTGCAACTTTAGGCCAGTGGCTATGGATAATTGCCCACCCATCCTTCGTCCTCTTCAGCAACACTTCAATATTGTACCGTGGGTGTTGAATGAATACCTTCCTCGCCTCTTGACCATGCAGGTGATTTGAGAGGTAATCATCGATGAACTGCGTTGAAAAGTACTAAAAACAAAGCTGTGCATAAATCGCTGTTGTAAATTTTGAAATGGCGCAAGGGGTAAAAACAAGGTAAAAGAGTTGGTACCATCCTATAGTTGACTGATGTCTTCTTCATTGTGCAAACAAAGATCTTGTTGTTATTCGTCACAAGTTTCTTCATCCTAACAATCTTTCTGAGTTTCTTGACTTGACTGATATTCATGGACATCTCATTTCCCCATATGCAAAATGGGTCAAACAGTGGGTCTAAGCCTCTGATAGCAGGACCTACATGTGCAAGACCAAATTGTAAGAAACCTAAATATTAGAATGATTCCTACAACTGCACAATAATGTTCTATTAGCCAAAGGACCCTGCTTGAACAAACCTCGATGGTAAACCGCAGTGTCTCCCATTGTTTCCCCGCAACACACATAAGGAAGATCTTGATCAGGTTAACTGAGAGTTGCCATACTATCAGTAGAACATGTATTGAGTACAGCCAAATTAGATTGGTGTCACATGCATAACAATACAAAATTGTACACACAGCAAATGAAAATCAAATTGCAGAACTGAACCAAACAGTTAAATGGACAGCAGACCAAATGAACCAAATAGTTAACTGAGCACGACATTGCAGAATAGAAACATGTACTAGAACATAAGACAGTTAACAAAACAAAGAATGCTTGAGAACAGTACTACAAAATGTAGAAATTGTCGGACCAAAGTGTTAACTGAACATTACATTTCAAAGGACCAAACTGTTAAGTGAACATCAGATTGCATATTAAAATTACAGAGGACAAATCACTAGAAGGCACTGGCGGTGGCCTCGAGAAAACATCACGAACTGTATTTTTAAAGTCGACAACCAAGCGGCCATGTCGACGATGGCCTCGAAGACGAGGTGCTCCTCCAAGATCTGGCGGTCGACATGCATGTCAGCCATAGCGACCGCGTTCACGCGTGCGGCCGCATGCTACTCAGCTCCATGTTATACTGCATGTAAAATGGCTGTGGGCGGCACTTAATTGGAGGAGGGGGCGGTGATTTCGATGGAAGGTGTCGCTCCGTCAGTCGGGGCATGTGGGACGGGAAAGGAGGAGGATGGTGTGGGTGGGGTGTCGATTACCTGACCATATCGACGAGGCCGCACAGCAAGAAGAAGGGTCGGCGGCGAGGAGGCCGCGCAGCAATAAGAAGGGTCGCCCACGAGGAGGCGGCGTTGCAAGAAGAAGGGTCGCCGGCAAGGAGGCGTCGCTGCAAGAAGAAGGGTGGCCAGCGAGGAGGCGGTGCTGCAAGAAGAAGGGTCGCTGGCGAGGAGGCTGAGCTGCCAGTAAGCAGCAGTGAAGGTTTGAACTTGGCAAGCAAGGAGGAACAGTGGAAATGTGGCTTTTGGTAGGAGGGAGAGGGCGGGGAGATAGATATTTCCACGGTGGCAAAAAAATTTCGCTCGGTGCTGCGAGAAACTGGACCGCTAGTGTGGTTCAAGCGGGGCGGTGGACTGTAGATGACGAAGCTTCCTGCGTAAGCCAGACAAGACGGTGCGCCAAGATATTTTATATTGCATCCCACATGATTCTTTCTAGTAAACTGTTTGTGGTATACCTGATTTTTTCATTATTGAAAGACAAAATGGTGTTACGGAGGGAAAGGATGGTGTTTGAATTGCTAGAACATTTACGTACAGTGAACATGCAACTAGTACATGAGTGTCGTGTTTAAATTTGGAATTATTCCGGGTTCGTTTGGCATTTTAATGCATTAGTTGAGTTTCTGGGCATTTAATGTGCATAATTCAAATTTGAACTACAAGTACATGCTCCAATGCACCAAAGTTTGCTCAAAAATCACATGTGTGTCTTTAGGTGAATTTATAGGTCCCATGCAAGAAATGGGAATAAAATTCAAACATCTGGGTGTCGTGGCTCGGTCGGAATGATTGAGAAACTTGGTTTTTTAATTCCTGTAAATTCAAAACACGGCTGAAAATCATGAAACTTGGCATGGTGTCATGACATGGCACCAACATGTTGCAGTAATTTTTTTGGCCGAATTGGGACAAGCTTTGGTGTAAGCTTCTTGCAAACCGGAGCTTCCCTCAAGAAGTCTCCTAGTTCCGAGAGGGAACGTGTCACCTCCGTGTGCAAAACGACATACGTACCCTACCTTCTCCCACCTTAATTTTTTTTACACAAGCATATTAGACCAAATAGAAGTATCGTGCTAAATTTTGGAATTATTCCGTGTTCGTTTGGCCTTTTTATACATTAATTGAGTGTCTGCACATTTAATGTGTATAATTCAAATTTGAACTACAAGCACGTGCTCCAGTGCACCAAAGTTGTTTGAAAAATCACATGTGTTTCCTTGGGGAATATCTAGGTCCCATGCAAGGGATGGGAGTGAAATTCAAACATCTGGGCGTCATGGCTCGGCCGAAAAGATTGAGAAACTTGGTTTTTTAATTCCTGTAATTCCAAAACACGCATGAAAATGATGAAACTTGGCACTGTCTCATGACATGGCACTAACATGCTGTGGTAATTTTTTTGGCCGAATTGGGACAAGCTTTGGTGTAGGCTTTTTTGCAAACCGGAGCTTCCCTCAAGAAGGCTCCTGGTTCCGAGAGGGAACGTGTCACCTCCATGTGCGAAACGACATACGTACCCTGCCTTCTCCCACCTTAATTCTTTTACGCAGCCAGATTAGACCAAATAGAAGTACCGTGCTAAATTTCAGAATTATTTCGGGTTTGTTTGGCCTTTTTTATACATTAATTGAGTTTCTGGGCATTTAATGTGTATAATTCAAATTTGAACTACAAGCACGTGCTCCAGTGCACCAAAGTTGTTTGAAAAATCACATGTGTTTCCTTGGGGAATATCTAGGTCCCATGCAAGGGATGGGAGTGAAATTCAAACATCTGGGCGTCATGGCTCGGCCGAAAAGATTGAGAAACTTGGTTTTTTAATTCCTGTAATTCCAAAACACGCATGAAAATGATGAAACTTGGCACTGTCTCATGACATGGCACTAACATGCTGTGGTAATTTTTTTGGCCGAATTGGGACAAGCTTTGGTGTAGGCTTTTTTGCAAACCGGAGCTTCCCTCAAGAAGGCTCCTGGTTCCGAGAGGGAACGTGTCACCTCCATGTGCGAAACGACATACGTACCCTGCCTTCTCCCACCTTAATTCTTTTACGCAGCCAGATTAGACCAAATAGAAGTACCGTGCTAAATTTCAGAATTATTTCGGGTTTGTTTGGCCTTTTTTATACATTAATTGAGTTTCTGGGCATTTAATGTGTATAATTCAAATTTGAACTACAAGCACGTGCTCCAGTGCACCAAAGTTGTTTGAAAAATCACATGTGTTTCCTTGGGTGAATCTCTAGGTCCCATGCAAGGGATGGGAGTGAAATTCAAACATATGGGCGTCGTGGCTCGGCCGGAAAGATTGAGAAACTTGGTTTTTTGATTCCTGTAATTCCAAAACACGCCTGAAAATCATGAAACTTGGCATGGTCTCATGACATGGCACCAACATGTTGTGGTAATTTTTATGTCCGATTTGCGAAGGCGCACACATTAACAATCAACAAAGTCATTTTGGAACAAGTGATGTCACGTTACAAATCGGAAACGCAAGTATTATTGAAACCGTGGGCGTTCGACTTACCAATTACGTGCGGCCACGCGTCCCCCTTTTTATTGTCTAGGAGATGTCGTGCGGTGTAGCTATTTGAGTACGGGAGGCGTGCGATCAGACCCCTGCGCGTGCTCATT
Source organism: Triticum urartu (assembly GCF_003073215.2). Lineage (NCBI taxonomy): Eukaryota > Viridiplantae > Streptophyta > Magnoliopsida > Poales > Poaceae > Triticum > Triticum urartu. The sequence continues at coordinate 459,489,023 of NC_053024.1, forward strand.
GGAAGGAGAGCCCTTTTGACCGCTACCCGCCGCGCACCTCCATCCCAACGTCTCCATTAATGGCGCCCGAGCACCTGTTCTACGGCGTGGCTATATGTCTCACTGGACTGAGATTTAAGGGAGAAAAATGAAAATCTGAAAAGAAAGTTTTGCACGGATCTTTATGTAAGATCCGACGGACCTATATAGCATCAACTGCGACTTATAGCAAGCATGATGAATATAAGGACGATGACATTGGATAATAATTGTCTTACATATTTATAAACATAATTAAAAAAGCCACAAGCGGCCGATATACACAAGGGAAAAAGAAGAAGGAAGCCATGGCAGGAACTAGTCTCCACGGCGGGCGGAGACGAGCTCTTTCTTGTCCTCAAGATGCTAGTTGAGAGCATCCACGGATTCCTCCACCAGCCTTCTGCGCTCGATGTGCAGCATTGCATTCTCGTCCATAAGTTTCTCAACGATGACGCCGATCCTCTTCAACAAGGCAGTGGTCTGCTCCTGCTGCTCCACACTTCTGATGATCTTCGCCCTCAACAGGTCGCGCTCGGCCCGGAGCTTCGCATTGCTCTCGTTTAGTTGCCGGATGACGTCAGTAGACTGTTCAAACGAGGATTGCAGGTCATCCTGCAACCTCTCCCACCTAGAGATCTGATCCATCTCCCTGAGGACGGGGGCACGCATGTGCCTGTAAGAGTCCTTGTCTGCCTGTGAGGCAATTTCCTAGGCCGCCGCAGCATGGGAGGACATCTCTGCTGCATTCGCGGTGCGGCGGGACATTTCCCTGTTGTTATTTTTATGCCATGTATTCATGTTGCTACAGTGAGGTCCATCCTTCTTTTGAGTATGTTTAGTAAGGATAATTTGGACATATGGTTGTGCTCTATCCATCCATGCCCCTTTTTACATTTATGGAGTGCCCTAGCATGACTCAATCTTGCTCTACTTTTTCTATAAAATGTTCCTGGCAGATTGTTTACGTGTTAATCAATTTTGCCAAGGTTGTTGTATTTGATCCATGCATGCTATGAGATTGTTCTTGCTTTGTTTAGCTTCTTGAACGTGTCTTCTTGCTGGGAGTATGCTTTGTTTGTCATACAATGCCTTGTGTTGAGTGCATCGAGCTCGCAAACATGCCTTCATAATTCTGTTTATGTCATGTCCAGTTTTCTGCTAAGTCTGAATCTGTTATCGAAACTTGCTATGTTTACATGGGTGCCATCATATCTTTTGATCCATTTTGGCTTATGGTCATTAAGGGACTTTTGTTATATGCTTTGATTAGATTCATGCCATGCCTTTGCTTGTTATGTTCTGTTCCTGTAGCATGTTGTTATCTTGCTCTAAACATTGTTTCCTGGTGTTAATTCCTGACATGTTAGTATTTTCACTAAGTCTGTGAAGCTGATATCGTTTTCACTTTTGCCATGCTTGTTTGAACCTGCTCTTGTGTGATTTAGCCGTATCTCAGTGTTCATCTTTTGTCAAGAATCTTGAGTAGATCACTGCCATGTGCTTTGTTGCTATGTTGGAGTGCAGTAGCTTAGTTTCTTGTTGCATTCTAGATGGCATCGTGCTGTTAATCGCAGAATTGTGCCATTATTGTTTTGCTTGCCATTTGCAAACCGTGCATCCGATTCTGGTGATCTTTATATCGATTTCGACCGAAATCAACTCATCTTTCCAGCGGCACACTTGGTTTTCCAAGTTGATGCCTTTTTCAATCTTTCCCTTCTGGAGCACGCATATGCATTGCATATCACATCCCACATATCATGCCATGTTTTGCATCATGTTGCTTGCGCATTGCACCATGATTGATTGTTGATTCCTTTGATTGTGTTCTTGTCTTGGGTAGAGCCGGGAGACGAGTTCGTGATCGAGGAACCCATTGAGTACGCTTACGAGGATCATTCTTTCGTCTTCTCTGAGAACTTTGCAAGCAAGATGACCATACCCTCGAAATCACTTCTATCTTTGCTTGCTAGTTGCTCGCTCTATTGCTATGCCGCGATACCAACCACTTGCTATATCATGCCTCCCGTATTGCCATGTCAAGCCTCTAACCCACCTTTCCCAGCAAACCGTTGTTTGGCTATGTTACGGCTTTGCTCAGCCCCTCTTATAACGTTGCTAGTTGTAGGTGAAGATGGAGTTTGTTTCTTGTTGGAACATGATTATTGTTGGGATATCATTACTATAATATCTTTTTTACTTTAATGCATCTATATACTTGGTAAAGGGTGGAAGGCTCGGCCTTATGCCTGGTGTTCTGTTCCACTCTTGCCTCCCTAGTTTCCGTCATACCAGTGTTATGTTCCTTGATTTTGTGTTCCTTATGAGGTTGGGTTATAATGGGAACCCCTCGACAGTTCGCCTTGAATAAAACTCCTCCAGCAAGGCCCAACCTTGGTTTTACCATTTGCCACCTAAGCCTTTTTCCCTTGGGTTCTGCAGACTCAAGGGTCATCTTTATTTTAAACCCCCGGGCCAGTGCTCCTCTGAGTGTTGGTCCAAACTAGAGCACCGTGCAGGGCCATCCCTTGGCAACTTGGGTTACATCGGCTCCTGTACGCTTAGCTTATCCGGTGTGCCCTGAGAACAAGATATATGCAGCTCCTATCGGGATTTGTCGGCACAGCGGGTGGTCTTGCTGGTCTTGTTTTACCATTGTCGAGATGTCTTGTAACCAGGATTCTGAGTCTGATCGGGTCTTCCTAGGAGAAGGAATATCCTTCGTTGACCGTGAGAGCTTGTGATGGGCTAAGTTGGGACACCCCTGCAGGGTTTTGAACATTCGAAAGTCGTGCCCGCGGTTATGGGAAGATGGGAATTTGTTAATGTCTGGTTGTAGAGAACTTGAAACTTAACTTAATTAAAAAGCATCAACCGTGTGTGTAGCCGTGATGGTCTCTTTCCGGCGGAGTCCGGGAAGTGAACATGGTTCTTGTGTTATGTTTGAACGTAAGTAGTTTCAGGATCACTTGTTGATCACTTCTAGTTCACGATCGTGCTTTGCTTCTCTTCTCGCTCTCATTTGCGTATGTTAGCCACCATATATGCTAGTGCTTGCTGCAGCTCCACCTCATTACCTCTTCCTACCCATAAGCTTAAATAGTCTTGATCTCGCGGGTGTGACATTGCTGAGTCCCCGTGACTCACAGATTACTTCCAAAACAGTTGCAGGTGCCGATGATAACCGTGCAGGTGTCGCAATCGAGCTCAAGGAGGAGCTCGATGAACATCGTGTTCGTTGTGTTGTTTCGTTTCCAGTTGATCAGTAGAGGAGCCCAGTTGGGGCGATCGGGGATCTAGCATTAGGGGTTGTCTTTCTTTATTTGGTTCCGTAGTCGGACCTTGATTGTATTCTGGATGATGTAATGCTATATTTATGTATTGTGTGAAGTGGCGATTGTAAGCCAACTCTTTATCCCTTTCATATTCAGTACATGGGATGTGTGAAGATTACCCCTCTTGCGACATGCCTACTATGCGATTATGCCTCTAAGTCGTGCTCCGACACATGGGAGATATAGCCGCATCATGGGTGTTACAGTTCCACTATTGGTTATTGACCAGAGAGGTGTCTCGGTCATGTCTACATACTTCTCGAACCTGTAGGGTCCGCACGCTTACTGTTTGATGATGATTTGTATTATATGAGTTATGTGATTTGGTGACCGAATATTGTTCGGAGTCCCGGATAGTATTCGGACATCGGAAGTGTTTCGGAATGTATCGGGTACATATCGGATTACCGGGGGGTTACCGGAACCCCCCGGGGGAAGATATGGGCCATATGGGCCATAGAGGGAGGCAAGCCAGCCCACAAGGGGTGGCACGCCCAACCGCCCCATAAGGTAGGAGTCTGAATTGGACTAGGGGAGGGGGCAGTGCCCCCCTTTCCTTTTCCTCCACTCTCTCCTTCCCGCTTTCCCCTTTCGGTAAAAGGAAAGAGGGCCCGAATCCTACTAGGAGCCCAAGTAGGACTCTCCTACTTGGGGCCCACCTAGGGCCAGCATTCTCCCCTCTCCCTCCTTTATATACGGGGGTGGGGGCGCCTCTAACGCACATCAATTGTTCCAAGCCGTGTGCGGCGCCCCCTCCACAGTTTACGCCTCCGGTCATATTCATGTAGTGCTTAGGCGAAGCCCTGCGTGGATCACTTCACCATCATCGTCACCACGCTGTCGTGCTGACGGAACTCTCCCTCGACACTTTACTGGATCAAGAGTTCGAGGGACGTCATTGATCTGAACGTGTCCAGAACTCGGACGTGGCGTATGTTCGGTGCTTGATCGCTTGGACCGAGAAGACGTTCGACTACATCAACCGCGTTAAGCTAACGCTTCCACTTTCGGTCTACGAGGGTACGTGGACACACTCTCCCCCTCTCGTTGCTATGCATCTCCTAGATAGATCTTGCGTGAGCGTAGGAAAATTTTGAAATTGCATGCTACGTTCCCTAACATCTAGACCCCGTTCCGGCACCTTACCGGAGGGGGAAATCATCACCGGTGGCCATCTTCATCATCCCGGCAGCCACCATGATGAGGAGGGAGTAGTCCACCCTCGGGACTGAGGGTTTGTACCAGTAGCTATGTGTTTAATCTCTGTCTCTCTCTCTCTCGTGTTCTTGAGATGTCACGATCTTGATATATCGTGGGCTTTGTTAATATAGTCAGATCATATGGTCTTTGCCCCTCTCTATCTTGTTCTGAATTGAGTTTTTCCTTTGATATTTTGTTTTATCGGATTGAATAATTTTATGGATTTGAGAGCACTTGATATATGTCTTGCATACAAATACCCTTGGTGACAATGGGGTATTATATTGATTCACTTGATATATGTTTTGGCACTCAACTCGCGGGTTCCCGAGGTGGCATTGGGGTAATCTATGCATAGGGGTTGATGCATGTTCTCGTCTTTGTTTCTCCAGTAGAAATCTTGGGGCACTCTCTGATGCTCTTTGTGTTGGATTGAGTATTATGAATCTGAAATTGTTTGATGCATATCGTATAATCAACTCACGGATACTCGTGGTTACATTGGAGTATCTAGGTGACATTAGAGTTGGTTGATGTGTATCAATATGGTGTTATTTTAGTACGAACTCTTGGTTAGATTGATCGGAAAGAATAGCTTGGTGTTATTTTAGTACGAACTCTAGGATAGATTGATCAGAAAGAATAGCTTTGAGGTGGTTTCGTACCCTACAAACAATTTCTTCTTATGTTCTCCGCTAGATAGGAACTTTGGAGTGATTCTTCATCGCACATTGAGGGGTGGTTATATGAACCAATTATATTAGCATTTTTGAGATATTGCACAAGCGAAAGTACAGACCCTAGGCCTCATTTTCAAGCATTGCAATACCGTTTGTGCTCCATTTTATCAATTGCTACCTTGCTGTTTTTTATTGTTCCTATTACAAAAATCAATATCTACTATCATTACTACGCTTTTATTACCATCTCTTCGCCGAACTAGTGCACCTATACATATTACCATTGTATTTGGTGTGTTGAGGACACAAGAGACTTTTTGTTATTTGGTTGCAGGGTTGGTTAAGAGAAACCATCTTCATCCTATGCCTCCCACGGATTGATAAACCTTAGGTCATCCAATTGAGGGAAAATTGCTATTGTCCAACAAAACTTTGTGCTTGGAGGCCCAACACGAGTCTACAAGAACAATTAGTGTAGTGGACATCAAGCTCTTTTCCGGCGCCGTTGCCGGGGAGATGAGTGCTTGAAGGTATATCTTTAGATCTTGCAATTGAATCTTTTAGTTTCTTGTTTTATCACTAGTTGGGTTCATTCATCTTTATAATGTATTTCGTGAAAATGATGGAAAGGAAAATTGTGCTCAACTGATAGAAGAAGAATTCAATAGAATGTTTGGTATAAATGATAAGCATGATTGTAATGTTGTTAGTGTGAATTATTTGAATATCCATGATGCTAACGATATGCAAAGCCATGAGCTTGGGGATGCTATGTTTGATGAGGATTATATTTTTAGTCCCCCAATATTTGATGTGCCAATTTCTTATAATGATTGCATGCCTCCTATTTATGATGATTATAATGATGAAAGTGGATTTGGAGAGGTCGTGACTTTATTTAGTGATGAATCCACCATTTTGGATGAGGCTTCAATTGACTGTGATAACAAAGTTTCTATCTATGATGATTATGGTGATGACATGTATGCTATAAAGAATAAGATAACCATGAAACTTGTCATCATGATTTTACTTTTCACTCTCATGGTAGTTATTTTGTTGAATTTTCTTATGTGGAGAGTAATAAGTTTTCTATGCTTTCGTCTAATGAAAAGAATGCTTTATGTGATAGTTATATTGTTGAATTCATTCATGATGCTACTAAAAATTATTATGAGCGAGGAACATATGCTTCTACATATCTCAATAATATCAAGTTTCCTATCTTTATGTTGAAAGTTTTGATATCATGCTTGTTTTACCTTCCTATGCTAGTTGATTCTTTCTCCTATAATTTATTTGCTCACAAAATCCCTATGCATAGGAAGTGGGTTATACTTAAATGTGCTTGTCATGTGTTTCATGATGTTCTTGTTATGTTTCAATTCTTATCTTTTATGTGAGCATCATTGAAATAATCATGCCTAGCTTAAAAGGCATTAAAGAAAAGCGCTTGTTGGAAGACAACCCAACATTTACCCCTATTGTTCTTGTGTGTTCACACGATTATTCTACTGTAGTAATCATGTTTTATAGCTTTAGTTTCAATAAAGTGACAATTAAAGTCTTTGGGATGGTCTATGGTGATAGTTGATTTGATCTTGTTGAAAAACAAAAACTTTTGCGCCCAGTAAAATAATTTTCATTTTTTACAGGAGCGTGATAAAATCATGATTCTTCTTGCATAATATTGACATAGAAATTTTCCAGGTTTTCCTAATGTTTAAGAATTATTGGAGTAGCAGAAGTATGGTTGTTGTCCAGATCATTACACACTGTTCTCTTTTTGACAGATTCTATTTTCAATGCATAGTTTGCTTGTTTCCTATGGCTTATATTGCTCAATATAAATTGTGGAAATTATAAGGTACAGTAGGCATTATGTGAGAACAATTATGAATATTGTGTTTGACAGTACCAAAGTGAAATGGTTTGCTCTTTATCATACTAACCTATCTCACAAAGTTAGGTTATGTTTTGCGTGATTGAAGTTTTCAAGTTTTGGGTGACAAGAACCTAAAATTGGGGATTCCCAAGGCACCCCCAAGGTTCTATTCAAGTAAGATCCAATCAACTAAGCTTGGGGATGCCCCGGAAGGCATCCCCTCTTTCGTCTCCAACATTATCGGTAATCTTACTTGGAGCTATATTTTCATTCGTCGCATGATATGAGTTTTGCTTGGAGCATCATTTTATTTTGTTTTGATTTTCTTGCTGCTATCTATAATAATGTTTTTCATCTTTTATTTCAGTAAAAATGGCAATGAGAACCTTTACTATGCTTATTTTACAAGTCTACATGTTGCTGTATGAAAACAGAAAGTTTATCGGTGTTGCAAAATTTCTCTAGAAAAGTCAGGATGTGATAAAATGTTGAAACTTTTTGCACAATAAGCTATGATAAATTTTCTACAGTGTGGTAAATTTTCTATAGTGTGGTAAATTTTTAGAATCTTTGGAGTTACAGAAGTATGAATGTTCTTGCATTCTTTACAGACTGTATTGTTTTGGCAGATTGTTGTTATGGTTGCATTGTTTGCATATGTTTACTTGTTTAATGATTCTATCTAAGGATAGGAGTATTAAATATGCAGAGGCATTTAGTATGAAATCTAAATTATAATTTTAGTGATTTTCTACATTAGATAATGATAAGGTGTTGCATTGATTTATACTAATGTATCTTACGAGTTCTTGTTGAGTTTTGTGTGGATGAAGTTTTTAAGAATTAGGGAAACCGTGTTATGAGAAGGATGAAGAAGACACAAGATCTCAAGCTTGGGGATGCCCAAGGCATCCCAAGTTAATATTACAAGAAGTCTGAAACATCTAAGCTTGGGGATGCCCCGGTAGGCATCCCACTTTTCTTCATCAACAATTATCGGTTAGCCTCGGTTGAGCCTAAGTTTTTGCTTCTTCACATGATGTGTGCTATTATTAGAATTTTATTTTATTTTGTTCTGCTTGTTGTTTTAATAAAGGGTTTTTTTACATCTGTGCCCCTGGTTCCTTAGCTCTACTCATTCATCCCCGCGCTCTTAACTTTTGCTCAATTTTCCCCACTCCCTTGTCAGAAACCCTCATAACTGGGCACAACGGACGTTGCCGTCGGGTCAAAGGTTTGACCGTTAACACTGACTGGTGGGGCCATGCTGGACTATGTTGTCCGTTAGAGCTGATAAGTGGGTCCGTGTTGGGTGGTGTCATTGTTGTACCGTTGGGCCATGGTTTCGTTGGGCCGCCCTTGCATTAAACGTCTGTGCGCGCCGCCAGGACAGAAGCTTGCTATGCATGCACCCAGCAAACCATGCCTGCATGCGTCGATCGAGCCTGCATGCGCCGATGCCACGATCCCACGATGCGTCGACCAAGCCTGCATGCGCCGATCGAGCCTGCATGCGCCGATGCATCCACCATGATGCATTGACTGAGCAGCTTTCTTGCACGCTGGCCGCCACGGATGCAGCGACGGTCACTGCCGCTGGTTCCTCTCTTCTAGCTAGGTGGCTACATATTTGTGGCTTGTGTAAAAAAAGAGCCACTCCCTTGCTTAGTTGTACTCATTCATCCCTACTAACAAAGCTTGCTTGCATGCACTAGGTGGTTACTAACAAGGGAACCCTACTAACAAGCCGAGCTCTCTAAGAAAATAATCAACAAATATGTAGTCCCAATATGTAGATAGAGCCAACAAGCCCATGGCACGATCACATAGCTCAAACTAGGAAGAACTTAATAATAGAATAGATAGAAAACTTAATAATAGAGTTTAAGAAAAGGGCCAACAAGCCCAAAGAAACTCCAACATAGTTCAATTACAACTTAACATAAAATACACTAAAAAGGATAGAGGGTTTAGAACCCTAGCCGCCGCCTTCTCTACCTCGCTCCTCCTCCGGGCACCCTTTTCACTGCTCCTCCGAGGCGTTGTCGATGGGGTACGAAAGAGTGTGCATGCGCGTCGCGGTGGGGAAGATGTTGTTGTACTCCGTGAACCTGTTGTGGGTGGTGAAAGCGATGAACTTGGAGCCACACCAAAACACCTGGCCGAGGAGGTAGAAGGCATCGAATGTGTTGGTGAAGTGGGCAAGGAGAGCAACCACCACCCGGTTTTGGATGAACTCCTCGACGCGGAACATCGTTGGAGATCCCCTCGCGAGGTGGTGGTAGCCGGACGCGAGGAAGAATTCGGTGAAGTTCCTTGCGGTCCTCAGCCTTGATATCGCCCACACACGTAGTGTGCAATCAACGTAAACGCCGGTAGGGTAGAGCCTCTCTAGCACGGTGGGTGGGAAGCGGTAGGTTGGTCCGGTATACTGCATGGCTGACGGATGTGCAGAAGACGAAGAAGGGGTCTAAGAGCAAGAAGGGCAGATGGATGAGGGATGGCAGAGGTAGAGGGTGGCTTAAATAGCTGTAGTGCTACGTGTTATTTGGCCGTAGCAATATCGAAGTGTACACGCGTGGGAAACGGTGGTTTGAAAAAGAAGAAGAAAAATAAGCTAATTGCATGAGTGGGAATCTGTGGTCATATATACTATATGAACAAAAAGAGACAATTTTTGAATAGTTTGTGGCCATTTTGCATGACAAAAATAAATTCAGCCATTAAAAATTGGTCATTTGCTACGAAATGTCAATTGATTTCAAACGATGCAGAAATACAGAGCCAGCACGTTCACAAAAAAACAGAGCAAACAATGCCAAAAATGATGCATAAATACAGAGCCAACACGTTCACAAAAAACAGAGCAAACGATGCAAAAAACGACGCAATTCGGTGGCCCAACCAGAGTTTGGTTTCCTTTGGGCCCAATAACGTTTTTTTTCACTGAGTCAGTGGAGGGAAAGCAGCCGAGCACAACGAATAGGATCGCCTCTCGCGGATTGCCCCACGATCCAATGATGCGGAGCCGTCCTTGTGATCCAACGGTGCGGAGCCTGCACACGGCCAGCCCACCTAGTTCCTTCTAAAAGGCCAGATCTGAGGGCTGTCGCTTCGCGCGAGGGTATGATCGGACGGCTAACGTTGGGAGCTAGGGTTAGGCAAACCCCGCGGGGTTTAGAGGGGTTTTGAGCTGGTCAACGGGGTTTCGAAGGCTTTGATTGAGCATAACTAATTTAAAAAAATCGAAAAAATATGAAACCTTCGCCGTTCGTCGTTTTATAAGACACACTAACGAGGAAAAATATTAAACTTGGTCTGTGGTCATTTTCATGAAAAAACCCTAGCAGGCACGATCGAGGTCAAATGAGCACCATTAATTAAAAAAATCAAAAAATAAATAAAACCTGTGCACAATGTTGTCTTATGTGACATGTTACCAACCAAAAATAATAAACTTGGTCTATGGTCATTTTCATGATAAAACCTTCACACATATGAGCTATCACCTACATGATTCCATAGAGGTCAAGGAGAGGAGGTGGTGTTACCTTCTGTTTTTGAAAAATTAAAAAAATCAAAAAAATCACTAAAACTTTATTTTAAAGTGAATACAAAGGATGTGAAGTTAGTTTTCCATTTTCATATTTCGAAACTAGGCCTGTAATTTTTATATTAATGTTGTCTTATGTGACATGTTACCAACCAAAAATCATAAACTTGTCCTATGGTCATTTTCATGAGAAAACCTTCACACATATGAGCTATCACCTACAAGATTTCAAAAAATATGAAGATTAATTCAATAGGTGTTAATAAAAAACATTTGGCTCATTTAGAGTAGGTCCAAAAAAACTTGATTACAAATGGGATGTTTACCCTAGCCTGGGAGCTTATTTGGAGCACATTTCTCGAATTCAAATTTCTTTGACCTCCTCTAAATCACCTCAAATTTTGTACACATGATCTCCTACACAAACATAGATAGTTGATAATACATCTTCATTAAAATGTTGTTTTTTGCTCTGTTATTGGAATATTCGATAAAAGGGAACCCTTGATAAAATGATGGATTGCAGCATATTTGCAGCATATGTGTGATCATTGCAGTACCTGAACTTTCAAAACACTGAAACAAATCATAGCTGATAAATTTAAAAACATAAAAATACCCAACATAGATAGCCACATGCATATAAAATTCATCCAACCACCAAAGTATAACCCACATCCTATTCACAAACATAGTTCACCCACATAGTTCAGCAAACAACCTAAAGTACCTAAAACACATCACAACATCATAACATCAGGGAAGGGGAGACATGACTTTGGCTAGGGCAGCATGCTGCCTGAGGGAGTCCTGGATTAGGGGGTCTCCGGACAGCCAGATTATATCCTTTGGCCGGACTGTTGGACTATGAAGATACAAGATTGAAGACTTCGTCCCGTGTCCGGATGGGACTCTACTTGGCGTGGAAGGCAAGCTATGAAATACGGATATGTATATCTCCTCCTTTGTAACCGACCTTGTGTAACCCTAACCCTCTCCGGTGTCTATATAAACCGGAGGGTTTTAGTCCGTAGGACAACATACAATCATACCTTAGGCTAGCTTCTAGGGTTTAGCCTCTCTGATCTCGTGGTAGATGTACTCTTGTACTACCCATATCATCAATATTAATCAAGCAGGACGTAGGGTTTTACCTCCATTAAGAGGGCCCGAACCTAGGTAAAACATCGTGTCCCCTACCTCTTGTTACCATCAGCCTTAGACGCACAGTTCGGGACCCCCTACCCGAGATCCGCCGGTTTTGACACCGACATTGGTGCTTTCATTGATAGTTCCTCTGTGTCGTCGCCGTTAGGCTTGATGGCTCCTACAATCATCGATAGCAATGCGGTCCAGGGTGAGACTTTTCTCCCCGGACAGATCTTTGTGTTCGGCGGCTTTGCACTGCGGGCCAACTCGCTTGGCCATCTAGAGCAGATCGAAAGTTACGCCCCTGGCCACCAGGTCAGGTTTGGAAGCTTAAACTACACGGCCGATATCCGCGGAGACTTGATCTTTGACGGATTCGGGCCTCTGCCTTGTGCGTCACGCGGTCACGATGAGTATGATTTAGCTCTGCCATCGGACAGTGTTCAAGAAATCACACCGGCAGCCGCTCCGACCCTTAATTCGGAGCCAGTTGCGCCTCCCATGGATGGGTGGATAGACCCCATCACGGAGGCCGCATCCCCAACGGCGATCGAGCCGGACATCGACCTTACCCTGCACGAGAGCCGTGTTGCCAAACTGCCGGATCCTTCTCCGGCCACGGACTCCGAACCGCCTGCGCCCCTTCCTAGCGAATCCTATTGGGCGCCGATCTTGGAGTTTACCTCCGCGGATATTTTTCAGCACTCCCCTTTTGGCGACATACTAAACTCATTAAGGTCTCTCTCCTTGTTAGGAGAGTCCTGGCCAAACTATGTCCGGCAGGATTGGGATGCGGATGACGAAGAAATTCGCCGCCCACCCACCACCCACTTAGTAGCCACTGTCGATGACTTAACCAACATGCTCGACTATGACTCCGAAGACATCGACGGTATGGACGATGATGCAGGAGACGAACAGGAACCACTACCCACAGGGCACTGGACACCCACTTCATCACATGACGTATACATGGTGGACACACCAAAAGACGACGACGAGGAACGGAAGGACGCAACGAAGGGTTGTCCCCTCGAGAAGCAGTCAAAGCGGCGGCATAAGCGCCGCCCCAAATCCTGCCTCGGCAGAAACAACGATCATACAGACCCAGCGTTAAAGCAGGGTGAACCATTGCCGGACCACGGCAACACGGAGAATCAGACCGAACAACCCAACTCTGTCAAAGATAATAGTCTGGATGACATCACACCGGACAGACACCCGGAGCAACAGAACGCCCATCAAAGGCTTGTTGCCACCGCGAGGAGTCTAAAAAAGCAAAAGCAAAGGTTCAAGGCTGCGCAAGACACACTCCAAATCAGATGGAGTAAAGTACTCAACACAGCAGTGAAGTACGGCGGTAATTGCCACACCAAGAGCTACCCGAAACATAAGTTGCTACCTGAATTCGATGAGGAGGGCTTAGATCCTCCGCAATTAAAAAACAAAATGGCCACCCAGTCGGATAGACGACCGCGTGGCCAACATAAGGCGGCAACCGATGCCGCACACAAGCCAGTATGCGATCCACGCGAGGGCTCGCATCAAAAGGACGGCGCAACCAGATCCATCTATGGACCACGCAAGCACGCTCCAGCATACGATGCAACACACCAAACATCCGAACACCACGGTACACCCAGATACAGGGGTGCTGCACACCCCCTATGTTTCACCGATGAGGTGCTGGACCATGAATTTCCAGAGGGATTCAAACCCGTAAACATAGAGGCATACGACGGAACAACAGAACCTGGGGTCTGGATTGAGGACTATATCCTCCACATCCATATGGCTCGAGGAGATGATCTCCATGCCATTAAGTATTTACCCCTCAAACTCAAAGGGCCAGCTTGGCACTGGCTTAAAAGCCTCCCTGAAAACTCCATTAGAAGCTGGGAAGAGCTCGAAGACGCTTTTAGGGCAAATTTTCAAGGGACTTATGTCCGACCTCCGGACGCGGACGATTTGATTCATATAACTCAACAGCCCGGAGAGTCAGCCCGAAAGCTTTGGAACATGTTTCTTACTAAAAAGAACCAAATAGTCGACTGTCCGGACGCCGAAGCCTTGGCAGCTTTTAAGCATAGCGTCCGTGACGAATGGCTTGCCAGACACCTCGGCCAAGAAAAGCCGAGAACAATGGCAGCATTAACAAGCCTCATGACCTGCTTTTGCGCGGGTGAGGATAGCTGGCTAGCCAGATGCAGCACCAGCGACCCCAGTACATCCGAAGTTAGAGATGGAAACGGGAAATCAAGGCGCAGCAACTATAATAAGTGCCGGAATAAAGAAGACAACCCGAAGAGCACGGCAGTAAACGCCGGATTCCGAAGCTCTCGGCCAGGTCAGCAAAAGCCGCCATCTAAAGGCGCCAGAGATGTACTATCCAGCCTAAACAAAATTCTGGACCAAATATGTCAGATCCATAGCACCCCTGGTAAACCCGCTAATCACACCCACAGAGAATGTTGGGTCTTCAAGCAGTCCGGCAAGTTCAACGCCGTACACAAGGGGGGGGATACACCAAGCGAAGACGAGGATGAGCCTCTCAAGCAAGACACTGGGGAACAAAAGAAATTTCCACCAGAAGTCAAAACAGTAAACGTGTTACACGTGATCAAGGGGAGAAACAAAGCGGCACTCCCAGAAAAATACGCCCTAGGGCCTATCACCGCGGAGTCCTGCCACTGGTCGTCTCAACCGATCACTTTCGACCATCGGGATTACTCAGCAAGTATCCAACGTGCAGGATGGGCTGCCTTGGTATTAGACCCGATAATTGACGGATACCATTTCACACGAGTCCTGATGGACGGTGGCAGCAGTCTAAACCTGATATATCAGGACACAATCCGCAAAATGGGGATAGACCCAATCAAAATTTACCACAACAATACTACCTTTAAAGGAGTAATGCCCGGCCCAGGGGCTCATTGCAAGGGCTCCCTGCTACTAGAGGTTATATTCGGCTTCCCCGATAACTTCCGTAGCAAAAATTTAAGTTTCCACATTGCTCCGTTCCAAAGTGGCTATCAAGAACTACTTGGACGCGAAGCTTTCGCTCGCTTTAATGCAATACCGCATTACGCTTCCCTCACGCTTAAGATGCCTGGTCCACGTGGCATCATTACAACGAATGGAAATATTGAGCGATCCTTGCGCGTCGAAGAGAGTGCGACTGCCTTGGTAGCCGCACACTAAAAACGGCATCACCAACTAAAGCATTTAATAGGTCGTCAAGACCACGGACACGTTTAGACGAGTCCGGGGCAGCTATATGTAATTCATACAGGTTTGATGGCCACACCCCTATTAAAAATACAAGGGGCTCAACGCGCGTAGACAAGTGGCAATTTTTACTCATCTTGAATTGTACATGGTTTCTTTAAACCTACCTTTTTGCACGACAACTTTTCACCTAAGTTTCTCTCTTTTACAGATGACCATCGTGCTACACCCATCTAGGATACAGCACAATGGAGACACAGGCGCAGACGTGCAGCAGGGACCCGTTTCAAGGATTCTTTTTAGATTAAGACCCTGCATAAACCTTTTTTACTATCTCTTCTTGATACACATCCCTTGGATTCTCAGTACAATTGAGAAGGATGCTGACGTCTTGGCATGTGGCCACGTCAGAATAATGCACGTACCTGGACACAAGGGGCTTCTTACAAAAGGCACTATTTAGGCCCGGTTCATACCATAAAGACCGAATACCTTAGGGAGTGTTCGGCGTCGCTAGTTTGGCCTTATATGCGTCAGCTCTGAATCATGTCTTTGGTCAAATGTTGGGTTTGCCCGGATCCTGTGTTTTGGTGCCTTACGTTTCGCTCTATCGGCTAAGGCAGCACCAGGAGAACTACTGCGATTGTGCCCTGGTTCATCCGGACGAGCACCATAGTAGAGAAAGCCGAAAACTGACTGTCATGATATAGTGCGAGACTGGTCAACCACTCGATGACCTATCGGAATGTTAGAATTCCTCTGCCTTAACGAAGGGCCATTTCCCGGCCAGGCATATACGCACCCCGAATTCGGGAGAGTGCGGAGCCACCAGGGGCTATATAGTAGCCCCACCGTCAAACTCCTATGGCTAAGTGAAAGTGTTAACGCATTATTGTCCGGTTGCCTCGTTCGCTGCACTATCACCTCCTTAATAGGACCAAGGCGTTGGGTTAAGTGTGAACACACATCTTCTGCGAGCACCCCCGCATTATATGCGTGGGGGTTGAAGCCGACGACTACAATCTTTCAGGTTATATACATATATACATAAACGGCCGCACAGGAGGCATTATATTACTTTCAGGCAAAAGTATAAATACAGCCTTAATAAATTTCATAAAAGCATTGTGTTTACAATGGGAATACATGTCACTCAAACATAATATTCTTCGAGCACTGGGCCTCTATCAAACGAGCACCCTCAAGAACTTGTTCAAAATAGTGCTCGGCAGCCACTCGGCCTATGGCCGAACCCTGCGCCGCAACAGTGGTAGCATCCATCTCCGCCCAGTATGCTTTGACACGGGCAAGGGCCATCCACGAGCCTTCTATGCACGCCGACCTCTTCATCACATTGATGCGCGGCACCGCACCAAGGAACTGCTGCACTAAGCTGAAATAGTTGTTCGGCTTTGGCTTCTCTGGCCACAGATGATCTACGACGGACCTCATGGCGAGTTCGGACAATCTATTGAGGTTGGCCCATTTGGCTAGCTGATCAGTCAAGGGAAGCAAACACTCTTGAACATTAAATTGCGACCAGAACAGCTTGTCCACTTCACGATCTGTTTGATCTCGGAAGTATTCAACCGCATCGACAGCGCTCGCGGCCAAGTCCATATATGCGTCTGCCGAACTCCACAGCCGATCTAGAGGGGCATACCGCGGATCTCCGAACTTCCTCCGCGGCAGAATGGGCTTCCCAGCTGCAATATCACCAGCTTCACGCAGCTCCTCCTTCTTCGCTCTCATGGCAGAGCGGGTGTCTTTGGTCGCCACCGTGGCCTTTTCAAGGTCCGTTGCCTTCGCTCGGTTCTCTTCTTCAAGGAACTGGCAACGGTCGGCAGTGTCTTTTAACTTTTCGGCCATCTTGGCCATCTTCTCTTTGCTCTCACAATGCGCGGCCTTCTCGGCTCGTAACTCTTCGGCCGCCTTCAAAGCAGCCGCATTACTACTTCTTGCTTGTTCTTTGGCTCGGGCAAGTTCCGCCCGAAGGGTCTCCATGGTGGCAGCTCCATCTGCAGTCACAACATATTAAAGATATTGGCATCATGCTGCTCTTACTATGTGACATTCACCAGAAAACATTACTTACCCTGTGCCTCGTCAAGCCGCTTGTTAACAAGCTCGATGTCGGCATCTGCCAGATCCAGTTGCCGCTTTAGTTCGGCAAACTCATTAGTCTGGCTAGCCACCGGAGCTTCCACCACCTGCACATAAAGGCGGTCTAGTTATTACTAGGGACTATGATCCTCTGTTCGCCGCTGTTCTCGACGACAACCAGAGTCTCAGGGGCTACTATCTACACGGGGCACACCTAAAAATGTGTGGTACTATCAAAAAGTATATCATTTCACGTACCTCAAAGCCCGACAGTAGACTCATAAAGGCTTCATGCAATCCACTTTCGGCGGACGAAATTCTTTCCATCACCGTACTCATCAACGTACGGTGTTCTTCTAAGATGGCCGCTCGCTCCAACAGCTCCCTCAATACGTCCGACCGCATACCAGACGGTGCCAGACTCTTTTGTTTGCTCTCTTCAAGAGCTAGATGCTGGGGACTTCGGGTGACTACGGAATTATCTTCTGGCCTCACCGGATCCGGAGAGGCCCTCCATGACGACACTTCAAGGTCGCCCGCTTCTTGAGCAGGGGAGTCCGGGGGAAGCGTTTCGCTCTCCATCATCTCCGGAAGAAGATCCCCCGAAGACGAGCTCTGTTGAGAAGGGCTAAGATCCGAACTGCAAGATAAACACTTCGGTTATTTTCCTCAGAGGTAAGGCAGTATATCTTCACTATTAAAGTACTTTTTAATTACTTACAGCTTGTTGGAGGGCTGATCCCCGCGCGGACTTTGTGCGGCAAGAGCACCCTCCGAGGCAGGACCTTCCGGTGGAGATTTCTTCTCCCATTTGGAAGCCTTGGTTTCCAGATCTTCAGAGGCAGTCCTCTTCCTTCCCTGAAGCGAGAGAAGGTCAGATTCTTCCCCTTGGTTATCCTCCTTCACGGAGGTGCTCATTCCCTTGGTTGGAATTGGTAGCGATGGGGGCCCGCTTCCGCCCTCACTATTCCCCCCTCTATCTTCCTTTGAGGGCTCCGGGCAAGGTGCTAGCTCGAGCATCTTTTCCAGTACCGGATTTTCAAAACCCTCGGGAAGGGGGGCCGAACACCGAATCATCTTCGCGTTTCTTAGCCAGTCCTGGTCAAAGAGCAATTTCTTAGAATGACGTCATGATAAATGAAAGATGGCATGTTCGGCTAGAGGATTACTTACTTGTTCGGCGGTGCGGTTGCTGCTCAGGCCCACGTCCTCGGTAGTATCCGGACACTCTATTTGGGGTCCAAAGAATGATTTATACAACTCCTCGTGCGTCAGGCCGAGGAAATTCTGAATAGAGCGCGGTCCTTCTGGGTTGAACTCCCACATGCGGAGGGGTCGGCGTTTGCAAGGCTGGACTCGACGAACCAGCATGACTTGCACCACCATAAAAAGACTGAAATCTCCTTCGAAGAGATCTTGAATGCGGCTCTGCAGTACAGGCACGTCCTTGGCTGGACCCCAGCTCAGCCCTCTGCTAATCCATGACATCAGTTGTGGTGGGGGGCCCGAGCGGAAAGCAGGGGGAGCCACCGACTTGGCGCTTCTGTGAGCTGTGATGCAAAACCACTCCCGTTCCCATAATCCGGACACTTCTGGAAAGGAACCCTATGGCCATGGAGCTCCAGCGATCTTACTTATTAATGCGCCTCCGCACGCTACATGCTGCCCCTCGACCATCTTTGGCTTCACGTCAAAGGTCTTGAGCCACAGGCCGAAGTGAGGGGTAATGCGGAGGAAGGCCTCACACACGACAATAAATGCCGAGATGTGGAGAAAGGAGTCCGGGGCTAGATCGTGGAAGTCTAGCCCGTAATAGAACATCAAACCCCTAATGAAGGGATCCAGAGCGAGGCCTAGACCTCGGAGGAAGTGGGAGATGAACACGACGTCTTTGTTGGGTTCAGGAGTAGGGACAACTTGCCCTCGGGCAGGCAGCCGATGCGAAACCTCGGCGTCAGGTATCTGGCCTCCCTCAACTTCTTGATATCCTCTTCCGTAACGGAGGAGGGCATCCATCGACCTTGAAGGCTGGATCCGGACATGATTGAAGATCCGGAGCACCTGACCTGGGCTTTGGGTGTTATAACTCGAGGCGGGGGAAGGATTCGACTGAGCACGGGAGGGAAAAAAGTAAAAGCCTTGTCCCTTTATAAAGAGGGTGAATATCAAGCGTCCTCTCCGTAGCCATTTGGGACTTGCCTATAATCTAGGAGTCCTAGACACGGTTGGGTTACCCACGACCGTATTGATGAGAATCACGTAATTAGGGGAACACGATCTCTGCTTTGACAAGACGTGTCAAGAAACCGCCTCGCCTTATGTGTGGAGCTGGTTGAAGAAAAACGGTTCGAATAATCACCGAGCCATGGCATGATGTCATGTTGCCAAAACATGTCAGCAGATTAAGATTTGTGGAAATATTATCCTCTCTACGGTGGTATGTGGAACTTATTTTGCAGGGTCGGACACTCTCCTTGTATACAAAATTCTTCCGTGATGTATTCGGAGGAGGGACCCGCCTTGCAATGCCGAAGACAACACTGCGTGCCGGACTCATCGTCATTGAAAGCCTGGTTCAGGGGCTACTGAGGGAGTCCTGGATTAGGGGGTCTCCATACAGCCGGATTATATCCTTTGGACGGACTGTTGGACTATGAAGATACAGGATTGAAGACTTCGTCCCGTGTCCGGATGGGACTCTACTTGGCGTGGAAGGCAAGCTAGGCAATACGGATATGTATATCTCCTCCTTTGTAACCGACCTTGTTTAACCTTAACCCTCTCCGGTGTCTATATAAACCGGAGGGTTTTAGTCCGTAGGACAACATACAATCATACCTTAGGCTAGCTTCTAGGGTTTAGCCTCTCTGATCTCGTGGTAGATCTACTCTTGTACTACCCATATCATCAATATTAATCAAGCAGGACGTAGGGTTTTACCTCCATTAAGAGGGCCCGAACCAAGGTAAAACATCGTGTCCCCTGCCTCTTGTTACCATCAGCCTTAGATGCACAGTTCGGGACCCCCTACCCGAGATCCGACGGTTTTGACACCGACATTGGTGCTTTCATAGATAGTTCCTCTGTGTCGTCGCCGTTAGGCTTGATGGCTCCTACAATCATCGATAGCAATGCGGTCCAGGGTGAGACTTTGGCCACATCTTCTGCATGAGCTAGAAGGTGAACGAAGCGGCCGGACTTTGGCTTTGGCTTGGTGGTGCAGTAGGGGCAGCGCCAAGTTTTGGTCTTGCTCTTGTAGTAGTAATCCACACCCTTGATCCTGATCTTCTCCTCTTCCTTCTCTTTGAAGGAGGCGAAGTTGCCCCTGTCCACATCCACATCTTCCCCAGAGACATACTGCACACGCGAATGAATTACATTAGTACATTATAGATTCATGGGAATACACCATGTCAAACGAACTAAATGAACAATCTAAATTTCAAGTAGGCTTACCTCATACTCTTCGTCGTCACCATACGCTAGATCGTACGGGTCGTCAAAAGTATAGTCTATCTTCCTCCTCTTCCCGTACCATCATCCTCCTGAATATACAATTACATCCATCACTAGTAAATACATAAGCCAATTGAAAATTTAGATATGCACAGATGACACATTGATCATAGGGCTAATATACTATGATCCTATTTGCATTTTCCATTGTTATGCACACACATTGAACAACAGAGCTAATATAACTACATATTGAAATTTAGATATGCACACTTGATCATAGGGCTAATATACTATGATCCTATTTGCATTTTCCATTGTCATGCACACACATTGACAACAGAGCTTATATAACTACATATTGTGGACATATTGTGAACAACAGAGCTAATATAACTTGAATCAAATAACTTGAGTAGCATTAAAAAAACCCAATCTGTGAGCACTAAAAACAAATCTAATAAGCATCATAGCATTAAAAAACCCAATCTATTCACAAACATCTAGCATTTTTGCAACGAATTTATCCAAATCTAAAACAAATCTAAAACCCCAATCATTGCAGCACCTAAAATCATAGTTCACAACATCTAGATAGCATTTTTGCAACGAATTTATCCAACAAACCCTAGTCCAAAAAACCCCACCCCCAACCCATACAAAAAACCCCGGCCCATCTGTCAAACCAACTACTCTAACCATCTGAACTACCGTATGAATCACAATCGAACTAACTCTACAAGCTAAGCAAGTGCAAATACCTGCTCCTGCACGGCAGGCGTCACAACGGGGGCATTGAGATGGACTGCGCCGCTCGACGCCGTCACCTTCTATAGAGATGAGGCAGAGCCCGCCACATCCGCAGCGGTTGCGAGTTTCCCCGCACCGCCGTGGACGCCGCCGACATCCGCGGTCACCGCGCCCTGACCCTGCAGCTCCACCACATCTCCGGCCATTGTGCCGGCATCGCCACGAGCGTCAGCCATTTGAAAAATGGAGGCGATGAAGGTGAGGAAGAGGATGCGGTGGGGGACAGCGAGAAGGAGCGGTGGAGGCAGTGCATGAGAGCGAGACGATGCCGATGGGGTAGAGGAAGACGATGCGGCAGCGAGAGGATTTGGGGGAAAATGGTAGGGGCGATGGAGGTGGTTGCCCTCTTTATATGATGGGACGTTTCGGGCATGTCCATGGACACACGCTACCCCACGAACGCGGTCTTGCATGCGCCCACGTATACTCGGCCCCACTCGTCAGCTAACGGTCAAAGCAATTGACCGGTGGCAACGTTCGTTATAACCAGTTATGAGGGTTTCGGCCAAGGGAGTGGGGAAAGTGAGCAAAAGTTAACAGAGTGGGGATGGATGAGTAGAGCTAAGGAACCAGGGGCACAGAAATAAAAATACCTTTAATAAAATACTTAGATCTGAAACTTCTAAAATAAGAGAGTCCTCAAATAGCTACCCATTTACATAACTACTCGCTTGATCTTCACTTATTTCTTTTTGGAATAGTTTGTCATTTACTCTCATGCTTCACTTAGATTATTTGGAGAGTTGAAATTTTTGCATGAATACTTATGCTCTCGTGCTTCACTTAAATTTATTTGAGATCTTGTTAGTAGCAATGACAACATATGAAACTAGTCCCAAAGTGATAGATATCCAAGAAGGATATAGTAAAAACTTTCATGAAGATCATTGAACAAAATAAACTTGATTCTTTGTAATAGTTTTGAAATATGATGATATAATATGTGAGTCATGTTGATGGGTAATTATGCTTTAGTAAGAATATTGATGTTAAGGTTTGTGATTCCCTATGCAAGCACGAATGTCAATAGTTAGGCAATAAAATTATATCCTACTTGTGGTGCATTATTCGGTGTTAGTTATGCTTAATGCTCGCTTATGTGATTTTTCGTTTCTTGGTTGGATGCTTCTCAATCCATTTGCTAGCCTTCCCTTGCACTTAGTATGATCACTACTTGTGCATCCCAAATCCTTAAACCGGTTTTGCCACATGAGTCCACTATACCTACCTATATGTGGTATTCTTTTGCTGTTCTATGAAAATTTGTATGTGCCATCTCTAATTTTCAAAATAAGTTTCCTTTTTGTGTGCTACCGCTCATGAAACGGTAGGGGTTGGCTGATATTTTTCCATGCTAGATGTGTTATTCTCAAGATGAGTGTTTATTCACTTGTCATTGCACGAGAATATGGCAAATGTAATAGGGATGCTGAGTCCCGAAATGAAAAATGAATTTCCTTTATGTTGTCAAATAATAAATTCCTTGGAAAGTGTTGGTATGGACAGTACCCGTGGATATGGCTAGCCGTGGAATGTGAAACAATGGTGGAAAAGGAATAAACTTTATTTTCTGATTGGGAACTGACTATGATATATCTAGCATGGAAAGTATTGGGAACTACTCGATCGTTTTCATTGACAGGAAAAGCATGCCACCCAAAATGTTTTTATCTATAACATCACAATTTTCAATCTCGATGTTATACATAGGTCATCATATGCATATCATATTTTAATTGCATTTTTGTTTGTGATCCTAAAAATCTTAAGCAACTCAAGGACCCAAGGAGAGAGTTGGGGATTTCATTTATTTTCATATTTGACTTTTTCTCAAATTTGAAAAGAGGGATCATTTTGATTTTAATATTTTTCTCCCCAATTAATTCCAATATTAAAAATAAAAGAGAGAATATAATATGACTTCTTCAAAAAGATAGGAATATTGGAGGAATTTTTTTAAAATCAAATATAAAGTTTATTAGGATTTTATTTGCTAATTTATTTGAATTAGAAAAATATGCATTTTTTAAAATTGCATTATTAGGCCAGAAAAATGTTCACTTTGTTCTAAATATTTTATTTAGACGACGATTTTTTTTGGCATTTTTAGAAAAAATTATATTTTGATAGGATTTTTCTTCGGTGGAATTTTATTCTAAAAAAATCTTATCCTGCCCGACTGGGCCGAAGCCCAGCCGAGCCGGACCGAAGCCCACCCAGTGTCGCCGCCTTCCTTCCCCGCCGTCATGCGCCGCACGGACGCCGAGGGGGAGTCCGAGCCGGACTCCGCCCCCGCGCCGGCCCCCTCCCCAAGCCGCCGCCCCCCGGCCTCGTAAATAGGCCGAGGCCCCCGCCGCCTCTCCTCCACCCCGCCACCACAGCCACCGCCGCGCGCCGCCGCCGCTTTTTGCCACCGCCACCGCCTGCTGCTGCTGCCGCGCACCGCCGCCACCGCGCCGCTGCTTGCCGCCAATGCTGCTGCCCCACCGCGCCGCCGCCGGAGCCGCCCGCCTCACCGCTGGACCTCGCCGTCGTCGTGAACCGGTAGAAAACCGCCACAGTTCGTTTCGGTTTTAGATCTAGATCGGTTTTTATTTTAGGGTTAGGGTTTTATCGGTTTTCTCAGTTTTTCCCGATCGGATCTAGTTAACGAACGTTCACTCGAACGTCTTCTTTAGCGAACGCGTTCGTCCTTTCATCCCTCATAGCGAACGTTCGTTCGTTAGTCTTTTCTTTTTCTTTTTATTTTCAGCCAGGGACCTATCCACGATTATTTTTATCGTAGATTAGCCCCTGATCTTCAAACCCTCGCAACTTTTTAACCGTTCGTCCAAAACCAGTGAAACCAACGTCAAAACCTTCGTCTTGAACCTCTCTTTCTAGTTAATCAACTTGAACATGGTTTTGACAAATTAAAATTTGGTTGCAAGCAGATTTGAATTTGAACTTCTTTTGACGGCAGTTTGAGTTTCGTAGCTCCGATTCGATTGATTTTTTTGCAAATCGAAGCTCTTCTCTTGAACTTTTGATTTGGATATTTTCCCTTGAGTTACCCTTGCATCTATTGTTTGAGTGCTTATGTATGCTATTGTTTGTTTGCGATAGATTTTCTGGAGTGTGAAGCGTGCTACTACGAGTCACTAGGGTTTTCAGATCGTCGGCAAGGCAAGTAACACTTTGATCATACCCTTTATTACCTGGTTTTTATGCATTACTTTCAACCCTCAAACATTGCATGAGTAGGATATGCTTAACATGTGGGTATTGGGAAGTAGTTGATGTGGTAGAACCTATTGTCCTTCATGCAAACCTTGGGAGTTACTTCTACATTATGCTTGTACTGCTATGCTATGCTCGTAGACATGGTTTGGTTGAGTGTATCCATGACACATGTGACAGTGTTTAATAATGGTTAACTTAAGGTGGCTACTTTAATACACATATGGGTGGATTGGTTGAGGCACCCTGGAGCACCCAGTGGTTGTCTGGGCACCTGGACCAATCCAACGTTGTCCTGGGATATCTCGGAGTACCCGTGTGATCATCCTATGGTTCACCACCCAGGCTCAAAAGGATCATAAGATTATTCATGCTAGAAACTTCCGTGTGCAGCCACAAGCCATTATGGGCTCTGGCATAGTTGAGTAAGTTGTGGGAATCCTTTCCATGATGGACTAGCAGATGTAGGGGATTGTAGGTGTACCGGCCTATCTATCGGTTAAGGGGACCTCTTCGGAAAGACTGTGTCTCGGTCATCTATTTCTCAAACATCATGTAGTGCAAGAAATTCAATGGAGGAGATCGAGTCTTGTGGGGAAAAGTGCACAAACCTCTGCAGAGTGTACAAACTAATCATGGTTAGCCGTGTCCCCCGTTATGGACATCTTGAGTATCTGGTTCTTGAATTATTGGTTTGATCTCATCACTCTTAATTAATTTTGTTGGGCTGTTAATCACTGCTTAATTGGGATTGAGTTGGAGGAACCTTCTCAATATTTATCCACCAACTTGATAGTTAAATAAAATATATTCCTTTGGAGTAGGGAAAATTGGCTTTACGCAAACATGATAACCATAGAGCCTCCACCAGCCATATATGCATGTAGTGATAGCATTTATTTTGTTCATTGCTCTACAGTGTTATTTTGCCAGCATATTCAATGTGCTGACCCGTTCGGGCTGCAACGTATTATGTTGCATACTTTTCAGACAAAGAGTAAGGTGCGCTAGGTCGTTGTCTTGCACTCAGCTATGCCGTTGGAGTTGATGGACTCATTCTTGCCTTCGAAGCCTTCCATTGTTATTTTCACTAGATGGCCTTCAGCCATATTATTGTAATAGTACTCTCTTTGAGATATTCGATGTAATAAGTGTGTGATTGAACTCTATTCTAAATCCTTCAAGTACTGTGTCTGTCAGCATTACCGATCCAGGGATGACACTTATACACAGAGATTTGACCGGTTGAGGTCGGATTGCTACATTATCTCTCTTTTTTGCTTTGAGCTCTGACACCTCTACAAATCCCTACTTCCCTCTACGAAGGGCCTATCTATTTACTTTATGCAATTTTTATTTTTATTTGAGTCTCCATCTTCTCTTATAAAGCACCAACTAAGGGGCACTATGATCGTACTTGAGCATTGCATGTAGCTAATATGCGAGTGTGTTTCATGAATGGATCAATGATTGAGCATGATGGGATAGGGATAACTTTCTTTAGTGTTGATATTTTTAAAGACATGGTTGCTTATTAATATGCTTGAGTATGAAATCTTCATGTAAAAACTAAACTATTGCTTTGAACCAGATAAAAGTCCATACGTCCATACTACAAAAGAAACAATATGTGATGAATATGATAGGTAGCTTTCCACAACAAATATTCCATTTTCAATTGATACTTTATCATGATAAGTTTTATGAGAAAGAGTTGATGTTATCATGCTAGGAAAAGTGATTGAAATTATCATTGATCAAACTTGTGCACTTTGCTAGCATTCGCACTTCATAAATTATTTCTTTTATCATTTACCTACTCGAGGACGAATAGGAATTAAGCTTGGGGATGCTGATACGTCTCCAACATATCTATAATTTATGAAGTATTCATGCCACGTTTACAACAATTTTATATGGTTTTGGTATGATTTGCATGGAACTAACCCGGACTGACGTTGTTTCCAGCAGAACTACCGTGGTGTTGTTTTTTGTGCAGAAATGAAAGTTCTCCAAATGAGCTGAAACTTTTTGATGATTTTTTGGAACAAAATAGACCCCCGAAGATTCGTGGAAGGACCAGAAGGTGAAGCAGTAGGGCACAAGACACCGAGGCATTCCAGGGGGCCCAGGCGCGTCCCGGTGGGTTGTGCTCACCTGGAGGCCCATCTTCGCGTGAAACCGACGGCAAAAAAATCCTATAAATAGAGAAACCATCAGAAATAACCCTAGATCAGAAGTTCCGCTGCTGCAAGCCTTTGTAGGCATGAAAAACCAATCTAGACCCTGTTATGCCACCCTGCCGGAGGGGGAAATCATCACCAGTGACCATCTTCATCATCCGAGCAGCCACCATGATGAGGAGGGAGTAGTCCACCCTCGGGGCTGAGGGTTTGTACTGGTAGCTATGTGTTTAATCTCTCTCTCTCTCTCTCGTGTTCTTGAGATTGTTGGAAATATGCCCTAGAGGCAATAATAAAATAGTTATTATTATATTTCCTTGTTCATGATAATTGTCTATTGTTCATGCTATAATTGTATTAACCGGAAGCCGTAATACATGTGTGAATACATAGACCACAACATGTCCCTAGTAAGCCTCCAGTTGACTATCTCGTTGATCAATAGATGGTTATGATTTCCTAACCATGGACACTGGATGTCGTTGATAACATGATGACATCATTAGGAGAATGATGTGATGGACAAGACCCAATCCTAAGCATAGCACAAGATCGTGTAGTTTGTTTGCTAGAGCTTTTCTAATGTCAAGTATCATTTCCTTAGACCATGAGATTGTGCAACTCCCATATATCGTATGAATGCTTTGGGTGTATCGAATGTCACAATGTAACTGGGTGGCTATAAAGGTGCACAACAGGTATCTCTGAAAGTGTCTATTGGGTTGGCACGAATCGAGACTGGGATTTGTCACTCCGTATGACGGAGAGGTATCTCTGGGCCCAGTCGGTAATGCATCACCATAACGAGCTCGGTGTGACTAAGGAGTTAGCCACGAGATCATGCGTTACGGAACGAGTAAAGAGACTTGCCGGTAACAAGATTGAGCGAGGTATGGGGATACCGATGATCGAATCTCGGGCAAGTAACATACCGATGGACAAAGGGAATTGTATATGGGATTGATTGAATCCCCGACGTCGTGGTTCATCCGATGAGATCATCGTCGAACATGTGGGAGCCAACATGGGTATCCAGATCCCGCTGTTGGTTATTGGCCGGAGAGATGTCTCGGTCATGTCTACATGGTTCCCGAACCCGTAGGGTCTACACACTTAAGGTTCGGTGACGCTAGAGTTGTTATGGGAAATTGCACGTGGTTACCGAAGTTTGTTCGGAGTCCCGGATGAGATCCCGGACGTCACGAGGAGTTCCGAAATGGTCCGGAGGTGAAGATTTATACATGGGAAGTTGATACGTCTCCAATGTATCTATAATTTTTGATTGCTCCATGCTATATTATCTACTGTTTTGGACTAAATTGGGCTTTATTTTCCACTTTTATATTATTTTTTGGGACTAACCTATTAACCGGAGGCCCAACCCAGAATTGCTGTTTTTTTGCCTATTTCAGTGTTTCAAAGAAACGGAATATCAAACGGAGTCCAAACGGAATAAAATCTTCGGGAACGTGATTTTCTCACCGAACGTGATCCAGGAGACATGGACCCTACAGCAAGGAAGCAAAGAGGTGCTCACGAGGGTAGGGGGCGCCCCCCCTAGGGCGCGCCCCCTGCCTCATGGGACCCTCGGTGCTCCACTGACGTACTCCTTCCTCCTATATATACCCACGTACCCCCAAACAATCAGAACAGGAGCCAAAAACCTAATTCCACCGCCGCAACTTTCTGTATCCACGAGATCCCATCTTGGGGCCTGTTCCGGAGCTCCGCCGGAGAGGGCCGTCATCACGGAGGGCTTCTACATCATCATAGCCTCTCCGATGAAGT
Organism: Triticum urartu; assembly: GCF_003073215.2. Classification (NCBI taxonomy): domain Eukaryota; kingdom Viridiplantae; phylum Streptophyta; class Magnoliopsida; order Poales; family Poaceae; genus Triticum; species Triticum urartu. Next base: position 459,517,636 of record NC_053024.1, read on the forward strand.
GTGAGTAGTTTACCTCAGACCTTCGGGTCCATAGTTAGTAGCTAGATGGCTTCTTCTCTCTTTTTGGATCTCAATACAATGTTCTCCCCCTCTCTTGTGGAGATCTATTCAATGTAATCTTCTTCTTTTGCGGTGTGTTTGTTGAGACCGATGAATTGTGGGTTTATGATCAAGGATATCTATGAACAATATTTGAATCTTCTCTGAATTCTTTTATGTATGATTTGTTATCTTTGCAAGTCTCTTCGAATTATCCGTTTGGTTTGGCCAACTAGATTGGTAGTTCTTGCCATGGGAGAAGTGCTTAGCTTTGGATTCGATCTTGCGGTATTCTTTCCCAGTGACAGAAGGGGCAGCAAGACACGTATTGTATCATTGCCATCGAGGATAACAAGATGGGGTTTATTTCATATTGCATGAATTTATCTCTCTACATCATGTCATCTTGCTTAAAGCGTTACTCTATTTTTAACTTAATACTCTAGATGCATGCTGGATAGCGGTCGATGAGTGAAGTAATAGTAGTAGATGCAGGATCGTTTCGATCTACTTGTCACGGATGTGATGCCTATATACATGATCATGCCTAGATATTCTCATAAATATGCTCAATTCTGTCAATTTCTCAACAGTAATTTGTTCACCCACCGTAGAAAACTTATGCTCTCGAGAGAAGCCACTAGTGAAACCTATGGCCCCCGGGTCTATTCTCATCATATCAATATCCATCACTTTTATATTGTTTTGCTATTTACTTTGCTTTTACTTTTTTACTTTGCATCTTTATATCAAAAATACCAAAAATATTCTATCTATCAGATCTCACTCTCGTAAGTGACCGTGAAGGGCTTGACAACCCCTAATCGCGTTGGTTGCGGGTAGCTATCGCTTTGTGCAGGTACGAGGGACTTGAGCGTGGGCTCCTACTGGATTGATACCTTGGTTCTCAAAAACTGAGGGAAATACTTACGCTACTCTGCTGCATCATCCCTTCCTCTTCGGGGAAAGCCAACGCAAGCTCAAGACGTAGCAAGAAGGATTTCTGGCGCCGTTGCCGGGGAGTCTACACAAAAAGTCAATATACCAAGTACCCATCACAATCCCTATCTCTCGCATTACATTATTTGCCATTTGCATCTCGTTTTCCTCTCCCCCAATTCACCCTTGCCGTTTTATTTGCCCTCTCTCTCTATCCTCCCTCTCTATTTGCCTCTCTTTGCCCGTTTCTTGTTTGCTCGTATGGTTGGAATAATAGTTTATTTATTACTAAACAAAGAACCTAAGATCTATGGATCCTCATCCGCTTGCCAATCTTTTTAAGAGATCCAATTATGATGAACCAATTCCTAGTGATTTGGATGCACTAGATTATCTTTATAAGCTTTTGCCTGAAATCCGTAAATCTGAAAGTTGTGATGAAGTGCTTCACGATAGATCTTTGAATAAAAAGCATGATTGCAATGATTTTATTATAAATTCTCTTGATGTCAATTGTGCTAATAATATGCAAAACCCTAAGCTTGGGGATGCTAGTTTTGCTATGTCCTCTACTTGTTGCAATGATCATGATTGGGGTGATTATTCTTTTGATCTTGAAAATTTATTTAAACCCCATGATGAATATGAGATTGATTATAATGTTTGCAATAATATTAAAAGTGGGTTTGGAAAGGTCATGACTTTAGTTAATGTTAATCCCACTATTTTGGAAGAGTGTCAACTTTGCATAGATCGTGTTGAAAATATTTTATGTGATAGCTATTTTGTTGAATTTTCTTATGATCCTACATATAATTATTATGAGAGAGGAAAATATGGTGGTAGAAATTTTCATGTTACTAAATTACCTCTCGTTATGTTGAGATTGCTATTGTTTCTTTCCGCTTCCTTGCATATGCTAGTTTTTGCTTGCCTTGATAATTTGTTTGCCTATAAGATGCCTATGCATAGGAAGTATGTTAGACTTAGATGTGTTTGTCACGTGTTTTATGATGCTCTCTTTGTGCTTCAATTCTTGTCTTTCATGTGAGCATCATTGAAATATTATGCCTAGCTATAAGGCTTTAAAGAAAAGCGCTTGTTGGGAGTCAACCCAATATTTATCCTTGCTCTTATTTAATAAATAAATTATTTAGCCTATGTTTTTGTTGTCTTTTTTGTGTTTAATTAGTGTTTGTGCCAAGTAGAACCGTTGGGAAGACTTGGGGAAAGTCTTATTGAACTTGCTGTAAAAAAAACAGAAACTTTAGCGCTCACGAGAACTGCTGTCATTTTTATTTGAAGAGTGCTATTTATTTAATTCTTTTTGCAGATGATTAATAGATAAATTCCTCACGTCCAGCAATTTATTTTGGAATTTTTGGTGTTCCAGATTTTGCGCTAGCTACATATTACTACAGACTGTTCTGTTTTTGACAGATTCGGTTTTTCGTGTGTTGTTTGCTTATTTTGATGAATCTATGGCTAGTAAAATAGTTTATAATCCATAGAGAAGTTGGAATACAGTAGGTTTAACACCATACAAATAAAGAATGAGTTCATTACAGTACCTTGAAGTGGTCTTTTGTTTTCTTTCGCTAACGGAGCTCACGAGTTTTCAATTTTGAGTTTTGTGTTGTGAAGTTTTCAAGTTTTGGGTGAATTCTTTTGATGGATCATGGAACAAGGAGTGGAAAGAGCCTAAGCTTGGGGATGCCCATGGCACCCCCAAGATAATCCAAGGACACCAAAAAGTCAAAGCTTGGGGATGCCCCGGAAGGCATCCTCTCTTTCGTCCACTTCCATCGGTAATTTACTTGGAGCTATATTTTTATTCACCAACATGATATGTGTTTTGCTTGGAGCGTCTTGTATTATTTGTGTCTTTGTTTGTTAGTATGCTACAATCATCCTTGCTGTACACACCTTTTGAGAGAGCCATACTTGAATTGAAATTTGATAGAACACTCTATGTGCTTCACTTACATCTTCTGAGCTATGTAGTTTTGCTCTATGCACTTCACTTATATCTTTTGAGCGTTATAATCTTGCTCTATGTGCTTCACTTAGATCTTTTAGAGCACGGTGGTGGTTTGTTTTAAAGAAACTATTGATCTCTCATGCTTCACTTAAATTATTTTGAGAGTCTTAATAGCATGGTAATTTGCTTAATATAAATATGTTTGGTGTTCAAGATATGTGAATTTTTCTTTTGAGTGCGTTGAATACTAAGAGAAGATTGAAGCATGATAATTGTTTCGAGATATGGAGGTGATAATATTACAGTTATGCTAGTTTAGTAGTTGTGAATTTAAATAATACTTGTGTTAAAGTTTGTGATTCCCGTAGCATGCACGTATGGTGAACCGTTATGTGATGAAGTCGGAGCATAATTTATTTATTGATTGTCTTCCTTATGAGTGGCGGTCGGGGACAAGTGATGGTATTTTCCTACCAATCTATCCCCCTAGGAGCATGCGCGTAATACTTTGCTTTGATAACTTCTAGATTTTTGCAATAAGTATATGAGTTCTTTATGACTAATGTTGAGTCCATGGATTATATGCACTTTTTCCCATCCTTCCACCATTGCTAGCCTCTCTAATACCGCGCACCTTTCGCTGGTATCATACACCCACCATATACCTTCCTCAAAACAGCCACCATACCTACCTATCATGGCATTTCCATAGCCATTCCGAGATATATTGCCATGCAACTTTCCACCGTTCCGTTTATTATGACACGCTCCATCATTGTCATATAGCTAGCATGATCATGTAGTTGACATCGTATTTGTGGCAAAGCCACCATTCATAATTCTTTCATACATGTCACTCTTGATTCATTGCATATCCCGGTGCACTGCCAGAGGCATTCATATAGAGTCATATTTGTTCTAAGTATCGAGTTGTAATTGTTGAGTTGTAAGAAAAATAAAAGTGTGATGATCATCATTTTCTAGAGCATTGTCCCAAGTGAGGAAAGATGATGGAGACTATGATTCCCCCATAAGTCAGGATGAGACTCTGGACGAAAAAAAGAGGGCATAAAAAAAGAGAAAAGGCCCAAATAAAAAAATGAGAGAAAAAGAGAGAAGGGACAATGTTACTATCCTTTTACCACACTTGTGCTTCAAAGTAGCACCATGATCTTCATGATAGAGAGTCTCTCGTTATGTCACTTTCATATACTAGTGGGAATTTTTCATTATAGAACTTGGCTTGTATATTCCAATGATGGGCTTCCTCAAATTGCCCTAGGTCTTCGTGAGCAAGCGAGTTGGATGCACACTCACTTAGTTTCTTTTGATGAGCTTTCATATACTTATAGCTCTAGTGCATCCGTTGCATGGCAATCCCTACTCATTCACATTGATATCTATTGATGGGCATCTCCATAGCCCGTTGATACGCCTAGTTGATGTGAGACTATCTTCCCCTCATTTTGTCTTCTCCACAACCACCCTTCTATTCCACATAGTGCTATGTCCATGTCTCACGCTCATGTATTGCGTGAAGATTGAAAAAGTTTTGAAAAAGTTAGAGTATGAAACAATTGCTTGGCTTGTCATCGGGGTTGTGCATGATTTAAATACTTTGTGTGGTGAAGATAGAGCATAGCCAGACTATATGATTTTGTAGGGATAACTTTCTTTGGCCATGTTATTTTGAGAAGACATAATTACTTTATTAGTATGCTTGAAGTGTTATTATTCTTTATGTCAATATGAACTTTTGTCTTGAATCTTCCTAATCTGAATATCCATACCACAATTAAGAAATTTTGCATTGAAATTATGCCAAGTAGCACTCCGCATCAAAAATTCTCTTTTTATCATTTACCTACTCGAGGACGAGCAGGAATTAAGCTTGGGGATGCCTGATACGTCTCCAACATATCTATAATTTTTGATTGCTCCATGCTATTTAAGGAAATATGCCCTAGAGGCAATAATAAAGTTATTATTTATTTCCTTATATCATGATAAAAGTTTATTATTCATGCTAGAATTGTATTAACCGGAAACATAATACATGTGTGAAATATAGACAAACAGAGTGTCACTAGTATGCTCTACTTGACTAGCTCGTTAATCAAAGATGGTTATGTTTCCTAACCATGGACAAAGAGTTGTCATTTGATTAACGGGATCACATCATTAGTTGAATGATCTGATTGACATGACCCATTCCATTAGCTTAGCACCCGATCGTTTAGTATGTTGCTATTGCTTTCTTCATGACTTATACATGTTCCTATAACTATGAGATTATGCAACTCCCGTTTGCCGGAGGAACACTTTGTGTGCTACCAAATGTCACAACATAACTGGGTGATTATAATGGAGCTCTAAAGGTGTCTCCAAAGGTACATGTTGGGTTGGCGTATTTCGAGATTAGGATTTGTCACTCCGATTGTCGGAGAGGTATCTCTGGGCCCTCTCGGTAATGCACATCACTTAAGCCTTGCAAGCATTGCAACTAATGAGTTAGTTGCGGGATGATGTATTACGGAATGAGTAAAGAGACTTGCCGGTAACGAGATTGAACTAGGTATGGGATACCGACGATCGAATCTCGGGCATGTAATATACCGATGACGAAGGGAACAACGTATGTTGTTATGCGGTCTGACCGATAAAAGATCTTCGTAGAATATGTAGGAGCCAATATGAGCATCCAGGTTCCGCTATTGGTTATTGACCGGAGACGTGTCTCGGTCATGTCTACATTGTTCTCGAACCCGTAGGGTCCGCACGCTTAAGGTTACGATGACAGTTATATTATGAGTTTATGCATTTTGATGTACCGAAGGTTGTTCGGAGTCCCGGATGTGATCATGGACATGACGAGGAGTCTTGAAATGGTTGAGACGTAAAGATTGATATATTGGAAGCCTATGTTTGGATATCGGAAGTGTTCCGGGTGAAATCGGGATTTTACCGGAGTACCGGGAGGTTACCGGAACCCCCCGGGAAGTATATGGTCCTTAGGGGGCCTTAGTGGAAGAGAGGAGAGGTGGCCGGAGATGGGCCGCGCGCCCCTCCCCCCTTGGTCCGAATAGGACAAGGAGAGGGGGCCGGCCCCCCTTCCTCCTCTCTCTCCTCTTTTCCCCCCTCCGCAAATCCTATTCTAACTAGGAAAGGGGGGAGTCCTACTCCCGGAAGGAGTAGGACTCCTCCTGGCGCGCCACCTCTTGGCCGGCCAGCCCCCCCCCCCTTTGAGCCTTTATATATGGAGGCACGGGGCACCCCTAGAGACACAAGTTGATCCACGTGATCATATTCTTAGCCGTGTGCGGTGCCCCCTTCCACCATAGTCCTCGATAATATTGTAGCAGTGCTTAGGCGAAGCCCTGCGATGGTAGTACATCAAGATCGTCACCACGCCGTCGTGCTGACGGAACTCTTCCCCGACACTTTGCTGGATCGGAGTCCGGGGATCGTCATCGAGCTGAACGTGTGCTAGAACTCGGAGGTGCCGTAGTTTCGGTGCTTGATCGGTCGAGCCGTGGAGACGTACGACTACATCAACCAAGTTAACGCTTCCATTGTCGATCTACAAGGGTACGTAGATCACACTCTCCCCCTCTCGTTGCTATGCATCACCATGATCTTGCGTGTGCGTAGGAATTTTTTTGAAATTACTACGAAACCCAACAGTGGTATCAGAGCCAGGTTTTATGTGTTTATGTTATATGCACGAGTAGAACACAAGTGAGTTGTGGGCGATATAAGTCATACTGCTTACCAGCATGTCATACTTTGGTTCGGCGGTATTGTTGGATGAAGCGGCCCGGACCGATATTACGCGTACGCTTACGCGAGACCGGTTCTCCCGACGTGCTTTGCACAAAGGTGGCTAGCGGGTGACAGTTTCTCCAACTTTAGTTGAACCTAGTGTGGCTACGCCCGGTCCTTGCAAAGGTTAAAACAGCACCAACTTGACAAACTATCGTTGTGGTTTTGATGCGTAGGTAAGATTGGTTCTTGCTTAAGCCCATAGCAGCCACGTAAAACATGCAACAACAAAGTAGAGGACGTCTAACTTGTTTTTGCAGGGCATGTTGTGATGTGATATGGTCAAGACATGATGCTAAATTTTATTGTATGAGATGATCATGTTTTGTAACCGAGTTATCGGCAACTGGCAGGAGCCATATGGTTGTCGCTTTATTGTATGCAATGCAATCGTGCTGTAATGCTTTACTTTATCACTAAGCGGTAGCGATAGTCGTGGAAGCATAAGATTGGCGAGACGACAACGATGCTACGATGGAGATCAAGGTGTCGCGCCGGTAACGGTGGTGATCACGACGGTGCTTCGGAGATGGAGATCACAAGCACAAGATGATGATGGCCATATCATATCACTTATATTGATTGCATGTGATGTTTATCTTTTATGCATCTTATCTTGCTTTGATTGACGGTAGCATTATAAGATGATCTCTCACTAATTATCAAGAAGTGTTCTCCCTGAGTATGCACCGTTGCGAAAGTTCTTCGTGCTGAGACACCACGTGATGATCGGGTGTGATAGGCTCTACGTTCAAATACAACGGGTGCAAAACAGTTGCACACGCGGAATACTCAGGTTATACTTGACGAGCCAAGCATATACAGATATGGCCTCGGAACACGGAGACCGAAAGGTCGAGCGTGAATCATATAGTAGATATGATCAACATAGCGATGTTCACCAATGAAACTACTCCATCTCACGTGATGATCGGACATGGTTTAGTTGATTTGGATCACGTAATCACTTAGAGGATTAGAGGGATGTCTATCTAAGTGGGAGTTCTTAAGTAATATGATTAAATTGAACTTAAATTTATCATGAACTTAGTCCTGGTAGTATTTTGCAAATTTATGTTATAGATAAATGGCTCGTGCTGTTGTTCCATTGAATTTTAATGCGTTCCTTGAGAAAGCAAAGTTGAAAGATGATGCTAGCAATTACACGGACTGGGTCCGTAACTTGAGGATTATCCTCATTGCTGCACAGAAGAATTACGTCCTGGAAGCACCGCTGGGTGCCAGGCCTGCTGCTGGAGCAACACCAGATGTTATGAACGTCTGTGTGTTGAAAGATGTTAGTAGCAATGATGCGGATTGAATCCGTGATCTGAGGTTTATCCTCATTGCTGCACAGAAGAATTATGTCCTTGATGCACCGCTAGGTGACAGACCTATTGCAGGAGCAGATGCAGACGTTATGAACGTTTGGCTAGCTCAATATGATGACTACTTGATAGTTTAGTGCACCATACTTAAATGGCTTAGAATCGGGACTTCAAAGACGTTTTGAACGTCATGGACCATATGAGATGTTCCAGGAGTTGAAGTTAATATTTCAAGCAAATACCCGAGTTGAGAGATATGAAGTCTCCAACAAGTTCTATAGCTAAAAGATGGAGGAGAATCGCTCAACTAGTGAGCATGTGCTCAAATTGTCTGGGTACTACAATCGCTTGAATCAAGTGGGAGTTAATCTTCCAGATAAGATAGTGATTGACAGAATTCTCTAGTCACCATCACCAAGTTAGTAGAACTTCGTGATGAACTATAATATGCAAGGGATAACGGAAACAACTCCCAAGCTCTTCGTGATGCTGAAATCAACGAAGGTAGAAATCAAGAAAAACATCAAGTGTTGATGGTTGACAAGACCACTAGTTTCAAGAAAAGGGCAAAGGGAAGAAGGGGAACTTCAAGAAGAACGGCAAGCAAGTTGCTGCTCAAGTGAAGAAGCCCAAGTCTGATCCTAAGCCTGAGACTAAGTGCTTCTACTGCAAAGGGACTGGTCACTGGAAGCAGAACTACCCCAAGTGATTGGCGGATAAGAAGGATGGCAAAGTGAACATAAGTATATTTGATATACATGTTATTGATGTGTACTTTACTAGTGTTTATAGCAACCCCTCAGTAATAGATACTAGTTTAGTTGCTAAGATTAGTAACTCGAAACGGGAGTTGCAGAATAAACAGAGACTAGTTAAGGGTGAAGTGACGATGTGTGTTGGAAGTGGTTCCAAGATTGATATGATCATCATCGCACACTCCCTATACTTTTGGGATTAGTGTTGAACCTAAATAAGTGTTATTTGGTGTTTGCGTTGAGCATGAATATGATTTGATCATGTTTATTGTAATACGGTTATTCATTTAAGTAAGAGAATAAATTGTTGTTCTGTTTACATGAATAAAACCTTATATGGTTACACACCCAATGAAAATAGTTCGTTGGATCTCGATCGTAGTAATACACATAATCATAATATTGAAACCAAAAGATGCAAAGTTAATAATGATAGTGCAACTTATTTGTCGCACTGCTGTTTAGGTCATATTGGTGTAAAGCGCATGAAGAAACTCCATGCTGATGGGCTTTTGGAATCACTTGATTATGAATCAGTTGATGCTTGCGAATCATGCCTCATGGGCAAGATGACTAAGACTCCGTTCTTTGGAACAATGGAGCGAGCAACAAATTTGTTGGAAATCATACATACTGATGTGTGTGGTCCGATGAATATTGAGACTCGCGACAGGTATCATTATTTTCTGATCTTCATAGATGATTTGAGCAGATATGAGTATATCTACTTGATGAAACATAAGTCTGAAACATTTGAAAAGTTCAAAGAATTTCAGAGTGAAGTGGAAAATCATCGTAACAAGAAAATAAAGTTTCTATGATCTGATCGTGGAGAAGAGTATTTGAGTTATGAGTTTGGTCTTCAGTTAAAACAATGTGAAATAGTTTCACTACTCATGCCACCTAGAACACCACATCATAATGGTGTGTTCGAACGTCATAACCGTACTTTATTAGATATGGTGCGACCTATGATGTCTCTTACCGATCTACCACTATCGTTTTTGGGGTTATGCATTAAAAACAGCTGCATTCACGTTTAAAAGGGCACCATCTAAGTCCGTTGAGACGACACAATCTGAACTGTGGTTTGGCAAGAAACCAAAGTTGTCGTTTCTTAAAGTTTGGGATTGTGATGCTTATATGAAAAAGTTTCATCCTGATAAGCTCAAACCCAAATCGTAGAAATATGTCTTCATAGGATACCCAAAGGAGACTATTGGGTACACCTTCTATCACAGATCCGAAGGCAAGACATTCGTTGCTAAGAATGGATCCTTTCCAGAGAAGGAGTTTCTCTCGAAAGAAGTGAGTGCGAGGAAAGTAGAAAACTTGATAAGGTAATTGTACCATCTCCCTTATTGGAAAGTAGTTCATCACAGAAATCTGTTCTTGTGACTACTACACCAATTAGTGAGGAAGCTAATGATGATGATCATGTAACTTCAGATCAAGTTACTACCGAATCTCGTAGGTAAACCAGAGTGAGATCCACCAGAGTGGTACGGTAATCCTGTTCTGGAAGTCATGTTACTAGACCATGACGAACTTGCGAACTATGAATAAGCGATGGTGAGCCCAGATTCCGCAAAATGGCTTGAGGCCATGAAATCTGAGATGGGATCCATGTATGAGCACAAAGTATGGACTTTGGTTGACTTGCCCGATGATCGGCAAGCCATAGAAAATAAATGGATCTTCAAGAGGAAGACGGACGCTGATAGTAGTGTTACTATCTACAAAGCTAGAATTGTCGCAAAAGGTTTTCGACAAAATTCAAGGTGTTGACTACGATGAGATTTTCTCACTCGTATCGATGCTTAAAAGTTTGTCCAAATCATGTTAGCAATTGCCGCATTTTATGAAATCTGGCAAATGGATAACAAAACTGCAATCCTTAATGGATTTCTTAAACAAAGAGTTGTATATGATGCAACCAGAAGGTTTTGTCAATCCTAAAGGTGCTAACAAAATAAGCAAGCTCCAGCGATCCATCTATGGACTGGTGCAAGCATCTCGGAGTTGGAATAAATGCTTTGATAGTATGATCAAAGCATATAGATTTATACAGACTTGCGGTGAAGCCTGTATTTACAAGAAAGTGAGTGGGAGCACTACAGCATTTCTGATAAGTATATGTGAATGACATATTGTTGATCGGAAATAATGTAGAATTATTCTGCAAAGCATAAAGGAGTGTTTGAAAGGAGTTTTTCAAAGAAATACCTCGGTGAAGCTGCTTACATATTAAGCATCAAGATCTATAGAGATAGATCAAGACGCTTGATAAGTTTTTTTCAATGAGTACATACCTTGACAAGATTTTGAAGTAGTTCAAAATGGAATAGTCAGAGAAAGGGTTCTTACCTGTGTTACAAGGTATGAAATTGAGTAAGACTCAAAGCCCGACCACGGCAGAAGATAGAAAGAGAATGAAAGTCATTCCCTATGCCTCAGCCATAGGTTCTATAAAGTATGCCATGCTGTGTACCAGATCTACCCTACACTGATTTTGGCAAGGGAGTACAATAGTGATCTAGGAGTAGATCACTGGACAGCGGTCAAAATTATCCTTAGTGGAATAAGGATATGTTTCTCGATTATGGAGGTGACAAAAGGTTCATCGTAAAGAGTTACATCGGTGCAAGTTTTGACACTGATCTAGATAACTTTAAGTCTCAATCTGGATACATATTGAAAGTGGGAGAAATTAGCTAGAGTAGCTCCGTGCAGAGCATTGTTGACATAGATATTTGCAAAATACATACGGATCTGAATATGGCAGACCCGTTGACTAAAATTCTCTCACAAGCAAAACATGATCACACCTTAGTACTCTTTGGGTGTTAATCACATAGCGATGTGAACTAGATTACTGAATCTAGTAAACCCTTTGGGTGTTGGTCACATGGCGATGTGAACTATGGGTGTTAATCACATGATGATGTGAACTATCGATGTTAATCACATGGTGATGTGATCTAGATTATTGACTCTAGTGCAAGTGGGAGACTGAAGGAAATATGCCCTAGAGGCAATAATAAAGTTATTATTTATTTCCTTACATCATGATAAAAGTTTATTATTCATGCTAGAATTGTATTAACCGGAAACATAATACATGTGTGAATACATAGACAAACAGAGTGTCACTAGTATGCCTCTACTTGACTAGCTCGTTAATCAAAGATGGTTATGTTTCCTAACCATGGACAAAGAGTTGTCATTTGATTAACGGGATCACATCATTAGTTGAATGATCTAATTGACATGACCCATTCCATTAGCTTAGCACCCGATCGTTTAGTATGTTGCTATTGCTTTCTTCATGACTTATACATGTTCCTATAACTATGAGATTATGCAACTCCCGTTTGCCGGAGGAACACTTTGTGTGCTACCAAACGTCACAACGTAACTGGGTGATTATAAAGGATCTCTACAGGTGTCTCCAAAGGTACATGTTGGGTTGGCGTATTTCGAGATTAGGATTTATCACTCCGATTGTCGGAGAGGTATCTCTGGGCCCTCTCGGTAATGCACATCACTTAAGCCTTGCAAGCATTGCAACTAATGAGTTAGTTGCGGGATGATGTATTACGGAATGAGTAAAGAGACTTGCCGGTAACGAGATTGAACTAGGTATGGGATACCGATGATCGAATCTCGGGCAAGTAACATACCGATGACAAAGGGAACAACATATGTTGTTATGCGGTCTGACCGATAAAAGATCTTCGTAGAATATGTAGGAGCCAATATGAGCATCCAGGTTCCGCTATTGGTTATTGACCGGAGACGTGTCTCAGTCATGTCTACATTGTTCTCGAATCCGTAGGGTCCGCACGCTTAAGGTTACGATGACAGTTATATTATGAGTTTATGCATTTTGATGTACCGAAGGTTGTTCGGAGTCCCGGATGTGATCACGGACATTACGAGGAGTCTCGAAATGGTCGAGACATAAAGATTGATATATTGGAAGCCTATGTTTGGATATCGGAAGTGTTCCGGGTGAAATCGGGATTTTACCGGAGTACCGGGAGGTTACCGGAACCCCCGGGAAGTATATGGGCCTTAGTGGGCCTTAGTGGAAGAGAGGAGAGGTGGCCGGAGATGGGCCACGCGCCCCTCCCCCCCCTTGGTCCGAATAGGACAAGGAGAGGGGGCCGGCCCCCCTTCCTCCTCTCTCTCCTCTTTTCCCCCCTCCGCGAATCCTGTTCCAACTAGGAAAAGGGGGGAGTCCTACTCCCAGAAGGAGTAGGACTCCTCCTGGCGCGCCACCTCTTGGCCGGCCAGCCCCCCTTTGAGCCTTTATATACGGAGGCACGGGGCACCCCTAGATACACAAGTTGATCCACGTGATCATATTCTTAGCCGTGTGCGGTGCCCCCTTCCACCATAGTCCTCGATAAAATTGTAGCAGTGCTTAGGAGAAGCCCTGCGACGGTAGTACATCAAGATCGTCACCACGCCGTCGTGCTGACGGAACTCTTCCCCGACACTTTGCTGGATCGGAGTCCAGGGATCGTCATCGAGCTGAACGTGTGCTAGAACTCGGAGGTGTCGTAGTTTCGGTGCTTGATCGGTCGGGCCGTGGAGACGTACGACTACATCAACCAAGTTAACGCTTCCGTTGTCGATCTACAAGGGTAGGTAGATCACACTCTCCCCCTCTCGTTGCTATGCATCACCATGATCTTGCGTGTGCGTAGGAAATTTTTTGAAATTACTACGAAACCCAACAGCTATATTATCTACTGTTTTGGACTATATTGGGCTTTATTTTCCACTTTTATATTATTTTTTGGGACTAACCTATTAACCGGAGGCCCAACCCAGAATTGTTGTTTTTTTGCCTATTTAAGTGTTTTGAAGAAACGGAATATCAAACAGAGTCCAAACGGAATAAAATCTTCGGGAACGTGATTTTCTCACCGAACATGATCCAGGAGACTTCGACCCTACTGCAAGGAAGCAAAGAGGCGCTCATGAGGGTAGGGGGCGCAACCCCCCCCCCCCCAGGCGCACCCCCCTGCCTCGTGGGACCCTTGGTGCTCCACCAACGTACTCCTTCCTCCTATATATACCCACGTACCCCCAAACGATCAGAACAGGAGCCAAAAACCTAATTCCACCGCCGCAACTTTCTGTATCCACGAGATCCCATCTTGGGGCATGTTCCGGAGCTCCGCCGGAGAGGGACGTCATCACGGAGGGCTTCTACATCATCATAGCCTCTCCGATGAAGTGTGAGTAGTTTACCCTAGACCTTCGGGTCCATAGTTAGTAGCTAGATGGCTTCTTCTCTCTTTTTGGATCTCAATACAATGTTCTCCCCCTCTCTTGTGGAGATCTATTCGATGTAATCTTCTTCTTTTGCGGTGTGTTTGCTGAGACCGATGAATTGTGGGTTTATGATCATGGCTATCTATGAACAATATTTGAATCTTCTCTGAATTCTTTTATGTATGATTGGTTATCTTTGCAAGTCTCTTCGAATTATCCGTTTGGTTTGGCCAACTAGATTGGTAGTTCTTGCCACGGGAGAAGTGCTTAGCTTTGGGTTCGATCTTGCGGTGTTCTTTCCCAGTGACAGAAGGGGCAGCAAGACACGTATTGTATCGTTGCCATCGACGATAACAAGATGGGGTTTATTTCATATTGCATGAATTTATCTCTCTACATCATGTCATCTTGCTTAAAGCGTTACTCTGTTTTTAACTTAATACTCTAGATGCATGCTGGATAGCAGTCGATGAGTGGAGTAATAGTAGTAGATGCAGAATCAATTCAATCTACTTGTCACGGACGTGATTCCTATATACATGATCATGCCTAGATATTCTCATAACTATGCTCAATTCTGTCAATTTCTCAACAGTAATTTGTTCACCCACCGTAGAAAACTTATGCTCTCGAGAGAAGCCACTAGTGAAACCTATGGCCCCCGGGTCTATTCTCATCATATCAATCTCCATCACTTTTATATTGTTTTGCTATTTACTTTGCTTTTACCTTTTACTTTGCATCTTTATATCAAAAATACCAAAAATATTCTATCTATCAGATCTCACTCTCGTAAGTGATCGTGAAGGGCTTGACAACCCCTAATCGCGTTGGTTGCGGGTAGCTATCGCTTTGTGCAGGTTCGAGGGACTTGAGCGTGGGCTCCTACTGGATTGATACCTTGGTTCTCAAAAACTGAGGAAAATACTTACGCTACTCTGCTGCATCATCCCTTCCTCTTCGGGGAAAACCAACGCAAGCTCAAGACGTAGCAGAAGTCCAATCTCAGTCGCTGGAATGGTTTCGGGGGTTATCGGTATTATATCCGGACCACCGAAAGGTGTCCGGGGTCCACCGGGTGGGGTCACCTACCCCAGAGGACTTAATGGGCTGAATATGGGAGGGAACCAGCCCCCTAGTGGTTTGTTACGCCCCCAAGGGCCCAAGGCGCCTAGGGTTGGAAACACTAGGGGGAGGGGGCGCCTCCCTCCTGCTTGGGTGGC
The DNA here is from genome assembly GCF_003073215.2 of Triticum urartu. Taxonomy (NCBI): domain Eukaryota; kingdom Viridiplantae; phylum Streptophyta; class Magnoliopsida; order Poales; family Poaceae; genus Triticum; species Triticum urartu. The sequence goes on from NC_053024.1 coordinate 459,533,012, forward strand.
AAGTTTCCCCCTCTTACCCCCCCCTCTAGATGCATCTAGGGGGCAGCCCCCTCTTCCCCCCTATAAATAGTGGGGGGTGGGAGGGCAGCCGCACCACTTCCCCTGTGATAACCCACAAGTATAGGGGATCGCAACAGTTTTCGAGGGTAGAGTATTCAACCCAATTTTATAGATTCGACACAAGGGGAGCCAAAGAATATTTGAAGGTATTAGCAGTTGAGTTGTCAATTCAACCAAACCTGGAGATTAATTATCTGCAGCAAGTAATCAGTAGAAAAAGTAATATGATAGTTTTGATAGTGGTGACAGCATCAATAGTAATGGTAATAGTGATAGCAATAATTTTGTAGCAAGTGTAACAGTGATGATAGCAGTAGTAGCTTAGCAAGAACAATATAAGATAAATTCATAGGCATTGGATCCGTGATATGTTGGATGATATTCATCATGAGACAGTTATAACCTAGGGCGATACGGCACTACCTCCGGTTCATCAATATATTGTAGGCATGTACTCCGTAAATAGTCATACGTGCTTATGGAAAGAACTAGCATGACATCTTTTGTCCTACCCTCCCGTGGCAGCGGGGTCCTATTGAAAACTAAGGGATATTAAGGCCTCTTTTTAATAGGGAACCAGAACAAAAGCATTACCACACGGTGAATAGATGAACTCCTCGGACTACGGTCATCACCGGGAGTGGTCCCGACTATTGTCACTCCGGGGTTGCCGGATCATAACACGTAGTAGGTGACTATAACTTGCAAGATCAGATCTAGAACATGGATATAATGGTGATAACATAAATGGTTCAGATCTGAAATCATGGCACCTGGGCCCAAAGTGACAAGCATTAAGCATGGCAAAGTCATAGCAACATCAATCTAAGAACATAGTGGATACTAGGGATCAAGCCCTAAGAAAACTAACTTGATTACATGATGAGTCTCATCCAACTCCTCACTGACCAGTTAGCATACGAAGGAGTTACTCACCCTTGTTGGGGAGTATCATGGAATTGGAGATGGAGAAGGGTTGGTGATGGCAAAGAACGAAGATCCCCCTGTCTGAAGCCCCAAATGAACTCCAGATCTGGCCTCCTCGTGAAGAACAGGAGGTGACGACGGCTCCATCTCGTGGATCGCGATAATTCTTTCTCCCCGATTTTTTCTGGAAAAATAGGATTTTATAGCGTTAGTTTCAGGGTCTGCAGAGCCACCAGGTGGGGACAACCCACCTGGGCGCACCAGGAGAGGGGGGCGCGCCCTGGTGGGTTGTGCCCACCCAGGTGCCCCTCTTCGGTAGGTCTTGGCTCCAGAAATTCTTATTGTATAAAAATTCCTCGCAAAGTTTCGTTCCATTTTGAGAATTTTTATTTTTGCACAAAAACAACACCATGGTAGTTCTGCTGAAAATAGCATCAGTCCGGGGTTACTTTCCTTCAAATCATGCAAATTAGAGTCCAAAACAAGAGGAAAAACGTTAGGAAAAGTAGATACGTTGGAGACGTATCAACTCCCCCAAGCTTAAACCTTTGCTTGTCCTCAAGCAACCAGTTGATAAACTGAAAGTGAAAAAGAAAAACTTCTACGAACTCTTTTGCTCTTGTTTGTGTAAATAAGCTTAAACAGCATCCAGGTTTTCAGCCAACATTATAACTAACCATGCCGACAATACCTCTTAAAGATTACATTAACTCATATCAATGACATAATCAGCCAGTGAGCAATAATAAGGTATCTCAAACGGCAACACGTTGTCAAAACAACCATGATATAATATGACAATAGTGGTATCTCGCTAGCCCTTTCTGAGACCGCAAAATATAAATGCAGAGCACCTCCAAAGTCCAAGCAGCGACTAAACATTGTAATTCATGGTAGAAAAGATCCAGTCATGATGCACCCAACATTTGCTACATACAATGCATAAGTCATGACAGCTGTGCTCTCAGGTTCTAGCGCTTGTTTTAGAAGGTGATGACACAACATAAAAGTAAATAGAGAGTCCCTTCACAGAGGGAAGCTGTGATTTGCAGAGGTGCCAGAGCTCAAGTTTTAAAACAGAGGTAAATGATATTTTGGGACATGCACCCTTCTTATTTACTTCATGACTATCGGTTATCAATATCTTCCATGCTAAGCATGCTAGTGGCGGTTCCCAAGCGATAAAAGTAAAGGTTTACTCCCCTTCCACCAACAATCACATTCCATGGCGTGTCCAAAACAACGGGTGCCATACATACCAACAATAGTCCCGGGGGAGTTTTGTTTAATTATTTGCATAGTTCGGGACTGGGAATCCCAATTGCTGCCCTTTTCTCGTGCGATGGCGAGTGACACTCGACCTTATAATAACTCGCTTAGCATGGAAGATACCGACCACCTCCTGTTGTTCCATGAATGATCCAGGCACACAAAAGAGATATTTTTTAGGTGGCAATGCAAATTTACTTAGGACGGCAGGGTAATACCGCATATAGGTAGGTATGGTGGACTCATCTGGAATAACTTTGGGTTCAAGGTTTTTGATGTACAAGCAGAATTCCCACTTAGTACAGGCGAAGTCTAGCAATTAGATTGAGAAGCGGCCAGCTAGAGAGCAACAACGATCATGAACATGCATTATGCATAAGTATCATTGGACACTAGCATGAGTAGGATATGAACACCGTGAACATAAATATCATAGAGGCTATGTTGGTTTTGATTCAACTACATGCATGAACATGTGCCAAGTCAAGCCACTCGAACATTCAGCGGAGGATACCATATCATCATACTACATCACAATCATTTTAACGCAATGTCGATATCCAAGATAAATCATTATCCACTCCCGGCTACTTATGCATGGCATGAGAAACTATAATCTCTAATTGTCATTGCAGACATGTTTAATCATAACGGGCTGAATCATGGATACTAGGTTAAACATATTTACACAAACAGAACAAGTTGAGTTCATACCAGTTTCTCTCTGTCACGGCCAGTTCATCGAATATTGTTATTATTTCCTTTCACTTGCACGACCGAACGATGTGAAAATAATAATAATAGTGCAAGCGTGCCATGGACTAAGCTGGAATCTACAAAAAAATATTCAACAGGAGAAGACAAGGTAAAATGGGCTCTTTATTAGATCAACAGTTATTCATATGAGAGCCACTCAACATTTTCATCGTGGTCTTCTCTTGGTGCAACTCGAATAAAAAGAAAAGAAATTCAGAGGAACACACTGAAAATATTTTTGGAGTTTTTGGTTTTCTTGAACAAGCAAATAAAAGTAAAAACAAGAAAACTATTTACACGGGAAAGCTCCCAACAAGCAAAATAAGAACAAGGAAATCTTTTTGGGTTTTCTTTTTAATATTACAACCAAGCATGCATAGAAAGTAAACTAACTACAACTATTTTTCTTTTGGTTTTTCTAAAGTTTTTCAAACACACAAGAAAGCAAGAAAATAAAATTAAACATGGAAGATACAATGAAAAAGTGTGAACACCAACAAATGAAAATAAGTGGGCATGAATGTAATGTCGATGAGAAACACGTACTCCCCAAAGCTTAGGCTTTTGGCCTAACTTGGTAGTCAATCAGAAGCCTGGATGGTAGTAGGGGTACTGAGGAGCGGGCATCCACTCATTCCACTGCCGAGGCTCCTCCGCTGCCTCTGCAGCAGTCTAAGCTCTCCGGTAGGCGATGATGTCCACAGGCATAATCCTATATCCGCCCTGGCAACAGAATCAAACAAAGCAGGAGCAGGCAATGGAATAATATCACGGGTCTCAATGCTAAAAAGGAGGTTATAACACTACAAGAAATACACTTCCGTGATGATACGTGTTTGTCACAGTAGGTCGCGTTTTTTGTCATGCATGTACATCCATGAAAATTTTATGACAGAATCAAGATAGTCATACCTGTGCTGTCGTAGAAGTGTTCCATGACATTACCAAAATTATCATCACGGAAGTGTGCACTTCCATGACGATAAATCGCGCGTCACAGAAGTGCTTTCGTCAAGGGTGACCGGCACGTGGCATCCACCGTAACGGAAGGCCGTTAAGCTATCGGGTCGGGTTTTGGATCCGATAACCCGTTAACAGCCCCGACCAATGGAGATTTTCCACGTGCAAAATCATCATTGGCTGGAGGAAACACGTGCCAGCTCATGGTAGGGACAGATGTCATCCACTCATTGGACAGAAGGCGCCTATGATACGTCGACACGTGGCACGGCCCAACAGAGGCCCATTCCTGTGAAAAGGCCAGCCCGTTTGACTTGGTCAAAAGGTGGAGGGCCGGCCCATGGAAAGCCTATTAACGGCCTGTTCGCATATAGCCCATTTACAACCCGCTAACCCAAGGCCCGTTATGCCCTATCCGAATTAGGCCCAGTAGCGTCATCTGGGCCATCCAATATGATTCCAGCCCATTTTCACCTCTGGCCCATGTATGGCCCATGACGTCTTTTGGCCCATATGAGGCCCTATGTAACTCTTGGCCTATTAACGGCCCGTGGTGAAACTGGCCCGTAATGAATAGTGTATCACTTTACACCCATTAACGGCCCGTGGTGAAACTGGCCCGTAATGAATAGTGTATCACTTTATACCCATTAACGGCCCGTTATTCCGTTGGGCCATTTCTAGCCCATGTTATCTTTCGGCCTTCTCAGAGCCCATTTATTCTTGGGCACATTTCCAGCATTCGTTTACTTACGGCCCGTTACTGTCATTTTCTTCTTGTGGGCCAAATTCAGCCCGTGGTTACAGTCGGCCCGTTTGTGGTCCGTTAATACGTTGGGCCGTTTTCATAGTGTCATCAAATACGACCTATTAACGATGGCCCGTTATGGTCGGCCCATGAACGGACGATTCCAACTCTAGCCCATTTACGGCCATAATGCGGCCTGTTATTGGCCCATGTTTGGCCAATCGATCATACGGCCCGTAGAAGGCCCATTGTTTCTACGGCCCGTAGAAGGCCCATTGTTTCTACGGCCCGTAGAAGGTCTACTGTTTCTACGGCCCGTAGAAGGCCCACTGTTTCTACGGCCCGTAGGAGGCCAAGTGTCACTACAGTAAATATTAGCCCATGGTTATTGTGGCCTAGTTTTAAAAAATAGGTTATTGCAGCCACTAGCAAACCGCGAAAAAGAACTGCACTGACTACAAGCAAACAAATAAACAAGACAACAAGGAAATAAATAAGCAAGCAACTTATGCTAGGCTATCACGGCTATTACACATATTACATCCACTGGGCATCAAAGTTCGCCACCAGTGCAAATATAGGGAACAAAGCAGCATATAAACGCCGCAGCAAAACAAGTCCAGAATTGAAACCACTTTAGAAGATTTCAAGAAACAATATCTTGGGTACCCATAATGCTGGAAAGATGCTTAGCAAGCTTATTAACTTTCTCTTGTTTGGCGCTTAAATCCTCCAGCACTTGATGTTGCACAAGAAAGTACGCATCTGAATTCTGCAGGGACTTCCTTGGTCCTTCGGCTTCTTGCCGCATCACAGCTGACTGATGCCTTTCAGCTTGTAGGTGAGACTGAAGAAGCCGAAGTGATTCAGGCAGCGAGTTCGAAGAGCTTGTGCTAGCGGTACTGGCCAGTAACTCGAACACTACATCAACGCAGGACTGTGGGGTTTTCTCACTGTCTACAAGATTGTTTTTATCACCTTTCTTGGAGACCAACAGGGTTGTATCACTATCTTGAACCTTATCTGCATTACTTTCTCTAGCATTGCATAGTGGGGTGCTCTTCTCCAATATTCTGTTTGCATACTACAAGAGAAACAAGCAGACACATCACAGGTTTAGCTTGTAGTATATGAAACTCATTTTGGTAAACTGGTTTAGTAGTAAGGTGGACAGGATAACAACATGAAACAAACATATATCTACGTACTATGGTCACTCTATTGTCCATATCATTCTAGTTTATGTTCCCTAATCAAGATAGAGACACAGTTCAACTCATATATTTTTAAGACACAGTAGCATAGACAAAATATAAGTGTGAGAAACTACACAACATTGGCAGCACTTGTAATGTGCATCACATGAGAACATAACTGTTTATACAACTTAAACTGAAATCAACATAGAGCAAGAAGTTAGAATATCAATCCAGTTAAAGAAATAGGTTTAAAACATACATGTTGCGCCATTGGAGTTTCAATTGGATCCTTCAAATTCGAAAGTAGTTGGTATGAGTAAATACAGTGATGCAACAGCAAAGGAGTATGGACCATAGCTACGGAACCTGACCTAAGAACAGTTGCTCTTCTGCTTTAAACATGGAGTTTGGGTTAGCTGTGGTGGTCTTCGTGCTTTGGGCACTGCAGTAGCTTTACAAACTGCTTGTGTGGGGGTACTCTGTGGTGGACATAGTGCTTTGTCAACTATAAGTGGGTTACTATCCGCTGGGGTTGCGGTTAGATGGGTTGTAGCTGGTTCTCTGCCCAACAGTGTAAGTGTGCAATCTGGAAGAGTCTCGATTATGTGTGGTGGGGCTAGTTTGTGGGCCAGTACAACCATGGTTCTATCTGCATCGACAGGTAGCACTGTCTTTTGTGAAGAACGGGTTTTTGCTCCCTTAGATACGGCCATCACCCCCTCCAATTCAAATGGCTGATAAACAAGAAAAGAAATTGAACGTACAGACATTGTATGATAGACAGATGTGGTTATTCACATATATGTTGTCTAACCAAACAGGACAACATGACACAATTTCACATATATGATGCCTAACTAAACAGGATAGCATGACACAGTTTCAGATATATGATGGATAACTTAACAGGATATAATGGCATAATTCAACATATGATGAGTACCTAAACAGGATGACATGACAAAACTATATGATGTCTTTCTAAAATAGGTTGGGATGAAATAATTCACGTACATGTTGTCTAAGTATACAGGATGGCATGATATAATTAACATAATTGATTCATATACTAAGCATCTGGCACTCGCATGCATGATCTCTAAACTAAGCAGATAGAATTCAATATTGTGCATATGATGTCTAAACTAAGCAATGCAAGACACCATATGCATCATATGAGAAATATAAACATTGCAACTTAGAGCATACACCTCAGGTGGGATATAGGACTGGTCATCTGTCTCTGAATCCTCCTCCGAGGAGCTCCCTGTAACCATCGAGATATATGCTTCAACAGGTACCATTGCCTTCTCTGAAGACCTTCTTTTCACTCCAAATTTTTCCATAACCGGCTCAAACGGTGATACAAATGAAGAGTAGTTCAATATACATAGATTGTCGACAAATGGAATACGTAATGAAAAAAAAGATGGCATGAGATAATTCACATATATGATGCATGGCTCCATGGCGGTGCATAATTCACATATATGATAACTGGCTGAAAAACATGGCATTGCTTAATTCACATAATTGATATAGAAAGCAAACAGGAGGCATTCACACAAAGCATGTCTAATCTAAGCAGATGGCATGGCAATGCAAGACACCATATGCATTATATGAGCAATATAACCCAGCCAAGTTAAAGCACGCACCTCGGGGGGGGATACGACTGGTCATCTCTCTCTGAATCCTCCTCTGAGGAGCTATCTGTAACCAGCAAGAAATCTGCATCGACAGGTAGCACTGACTCCTCAGAAGACCTTGTTTTCACTCCAGATTTTCCCATGACCGACTCAAATGGCTGATGCACAGGAAGAGTAGATGAATGTATAAACATTGTTGACAAATGGAATACATTATGGAAAAAATATGGCATGATACAATTCACATATACGATGACTGGCTAAACAGGATGGCATTGCATGATTCACGTATATGCCTGGCTAAAGAAGATGGCATTGCATAATTCCCATATACTCCCTCCATTCCTAAATATTTGTCTTTTTAGAGATTTCAAATGGATTACCACATACAGATGTATATAGACATATTTTAGAGTGTAGATTCACTCATTTTGTTCCGTATGTAGTCACTTGTTGAAATCTCTAAAAAGACAAATATTTAGGAATGGTGGGAGTATGATATAGAAACCAAACAGGTGGCATTCACACAAAGCAAATCTAAACTAAGCTGATGACATATAAGATGTATAATGTAAGCAATGCAAGGCGCCATATGCATGATATGACCAACATCAGCATGCCAGGTTAGATCAAACACCTCACTTGGTAAACAGGCGTGGTCGGCTCCTTCTGAATCTCCATCTGAACAGTTATCTTCCTCTGGAATACAATCTGGAAATGCAGGAGGGGGGCCACTTCGCCCACCATGGAGCGGCGTCTGCATGACATTATATTCGCACGCAATGGTCTTCTCTTTTTCTCTACATGTTCAGTACGATTGTGTACAGTATCGACATGCATAATAAAAAAATAGTTAGATTTTGTAAGGCCTAAGGGGTGCATGCAAAAATCAAGATTGATGGTAGCAAACGAGTGGATGGATCCAAAACTAATGATAGCAGGTAGATTATAGCTTCAGTTTAAAAAGATAGACAATGGATCATCTATTGTTTGTTGCCCACCCAACATGAACCACATAGAAGACCCCAAATGAACCAGATAGTAGACATATACTATTCGTTGCTGGCTCGATATGAGACCCATGGGGAATTCAAAACTCAAGATTGAACGATAAAGTAGCAGGTAATAATAACCGATGTATAACGTAAGCAAACACGAAAGATTGCGACCTCTCTTCCGGAACTATGTAGTCATCAAGTTCATCTGCTTAGTCGATGATGGTAATGCAGTTGGCGTGGCTACCGGCAACTGGGAAGATGATCTGAGGCAGCGAAAGGAAGTCTGCAGGGGGGATCTCTGCTGCAGTGAACGCTTCTGTCGATGGTGCACCTCAGGTGGGGTGGATGACGGCACGGCAGGAGCAGGACATAACACACAGAGTTTTCTTTGATGCCCATTTGAAAATGAAGTAAATCTGTAAGGGCTCCTTAGAATTGGAGGATTCTATAAACGCAGGGACAGGAAAAACACAAGAATAGGATAGGAATGCACGTGCAAAACAGAGCATTTGGAAACATAGGATTTCAGTCAACCTGGGTGTTTGGCTCACATGAATTGGAAGAACAGAGGAATGGAGAAACAAAGTGATGCGACGAGTGTACAACCTCTTTGGCATAGCCTTGTGGACCTCAGCATCATTGGGTTGGACGTGGAGGATGGTGATGATGCTGGTGTGACTGTCGGAGGCGGGGAAGAAGATCTGAGGCCTATGGAAACGGCGCCGAGGGTACTGCTCCGCTATGATGGACGGTTCCGTCATTGGAGCAGCTCCGCTAAGGTGTACGGCGACGAGGCTGAAGCATGACAAGATAGACAATGTTAATCTGAAGTGGGACCCTAATATCATCTGCAATAGATGAAGTAAAATACATCACCAAAAAGTGCTACATTAAAACGCATCAGCCGCTCCGACAGATGTTGTAAGTACTATTCACTCTGAACTTAACTGAAGAAAATGAACTTCACAGTCGAAACTGGATTTTACTATCGAAACTGATTGAACTAGTAACAGAGCATTGCAATAGATGTTTAGGGCGTTCGAGCACTAGTAGCAAAGAAGCAGTGATCTAAATCAGCAGATGCTCGAGCAGGGAACACACTAGCAGAGAGCAAGTCGTGTAGTAGCACCGCGAGTGAGTGCTAAAGAAGCAACTCCTGTAGCTTCCGGAGGTCATGCAGCAGCAGCAGCGCAAGCGAGAGCAAGAGCAGAGCAGCAGCACAAACGAAAGCAGGAGCAGCGCGACCGACAGCAAGAACAGAGCCGCAACGCGAGCGAGAGCCGGAGCAGCTGCAGCTAGTGCCGTTGTGGAAGCCGCCGCTGAGGAAGCAACGACATGGGGGAGAGACGCCGTGGATGATGTGGCCGGCAACGGCGCCGTCGATGGAGACACGCCATGTCTGCTCGGTATCGAGCACCGGCAGCCCCGTGAGATCGAATAAAAGATAAAATGCAGCGGTGAGTGCAGAACCTCCTTGGTGGCGCCGAGTTGGCCTTGGCTTCATCGGAGGAATTGGTGAGGGTGGTGCGGTTCCGGTGGGGCAGGTCAAGACGGCGCTGTGGGGATTGAGGTGGCACGATAGACGAGGCGAATGTCGGGGCAGCTCCTTGGAGGTGGAGGACGGGGCGGCTGATTCGGCGGGACGATGAGATCGACAACAGATCCTCATCCGGTGCGGTGGATGAGGGATGGCGAGCTGTTGCGGTGGACGACGTAGTCGGGGAAGAGTCTCTGGCTGGGCGGCGGTCGGGAGGCCGACGGAGGAGCGTGGGGTTTCACGGTTTTTGGCGGCCTTGGTGTACGAATGGGGGGGCGAAGGGGGAGGGGGAGCCAAGCTTAGGGACGCACTTGTCCGAAATGTAGGGTAAGTTACCAGTGTACCCCCATCGGTTTTGACACCGCGACGTGGAGCTTCATTTTCGGCTGAGGGGTAGAAGGGGGATTTCGCGTGTCTGGGCTGCGGGCGATTTCGGATGAGGAGGGAGTTCTTGCGCATGTCCAAATTTCGGGATAACAAGGCGCGGCGCGGGTTGAAGAAGCGGGAGTTTCAAAGCAGGTGAGACAAAAGATACTCGAGCTTGAAAATTTCGGGATAACAAGGTGCGAATTCCTTGTTCGGCATAACAAACTTAACGTGTAAAAAAACAATTCATACAAGACACAAGAGTCTCATGTCCCCTTTTACTATATTGCTATAGATTCCATTGAAAAAACTACAAGAAAAATGTAAAAAAAATCGGGAGAACAAGATTACCCTGCATAGTACCAAATCGATTCACACTTCCCTCAACAACAACAACAAACAAATCAATTCCCACCAAAGAAAGAGTAATGTCCCTTTTTATATGATTACAGATGCCATGATCTCGAATTTCAATTTTTGAATCCACGTTATGTTGAATTCGAATATATCGTTAGGTGACCTTGCGGTTTATAATTGATGTAGTCGTACATTTTGATCTTCCATCATATATGAACATTTTACTCCACCATGTGAACATATATATTGTCGTCTACCATATGGACTAAATTTGAATCAATTTTCCTTATTTGAATATGATTGTTGTCAAGTTATACAATAATTTAAATATTATCTTGATAACAAAAAACATACATATAGCAGTAATCATATTTCACTATGAACTACATGTACCATACGCTCTCCAATTCAAATATTTGTATCCATTTTATGTTGAATTCAAATCATAGTACATTATTGGTCTAGGTAGCGAGATGTTTGGGATAATCTAAACCCTATTTTCATACGTATAATTTTTGGTTGAATTGGGGCAAGTTTTGGTATAAGCCTCTTGCAAAACCGGAGATTCTCTCAACAAGCCTCGTGGTTCCGAGAGGGAACGTGTCACCTTTGCGTGTGAAATGATATACGCTGCCTCCCCCTGATTTTAATTACAGAGGCAACATATAACTATATGAGTGCCCTGTTAAATTTTGGAATTATTTCAGGTTCATTTGGCCTTTTTATACATTAATTGAGTTTCTGGACTTTTAATGTGCATAATCTAAATATGAATTGCATGCACATGCTCCGGTGCACCAAAGTGGGTTGAAAAATCACATGTGTGTCCTTGGTTGAATTTCTAGGTCCCATGGAAGAAATGAGAATGAAATTCAAACATCTGGGCGTCATGACTCGGCCGAGAACATCGAGAAACTTTGATTTTAAATTCATGTAAATCCAAAACTCGCCTGGAAATCATGAAACTTGGATTGGTGTCATGTCATGGCACCAACATGTTGTGGTACAAAATTGGGCCGATTTGGAAGCTCGTGGTTCTAAGAGGGAACGTGCCACCTTTGAGTGTGAAACGATATACGCTACCCCCACCTTGAGCCTCTTAACAAAGGCAACATAGAACTACATTAGTGCCCTTTTAAATTTTGGAATTATTCCGGGTTCGTCTGTCTTTTTTATACATTAATTTAGTTTCTGGTCATTTAATGTGCATAAGTCAAATTTGAACTACAAGCACATGCTCTCGTGCACCAAAGTTGTTTGAAAAATCACATATGTGTCTTCGGGTGAATTTCTAGGTCCCATGCAAGAAATGAGAATAAAATTAAAACATCTGGGCATCGTGGCTTGGCCGAGAACATTGAACAACTTGGTTTTAAAATTCTTGTAAATCCAAAACACGTCTGAAAATCATGAAACTTGGCATGGATGTCATGTCATGGTACTACCATGTTGTGGTAAAAAATTGGCCGAATAGGAACAGATTTTGGTATAAGCTTCTTGCAAACCGAAGCTTCTCTCAAGAAGGCTCGTGGTTCTGAGAGGGAACGTGCCACCTTCGTGTGCGAAACAATATACGTTGTCCCCCTTGAGTTTATTTACAAAGGCAACATAGAACTACATGAGTGCCCTGTTAAATTTTGGAATTATTCTGGCTTCTTTTGGCCTTATTTACACATTAATTGAGATTTTGGTCATTTAATGTGCATAATTCAAATTTGAACTACAAGCACATGCTCTCGTGCACCAAAGTTGGTTGAGAAATCACATTTGTGTCCTCGGGTGAATTTCTACTCCCTCCTTCCATCTATATAGGTCCTAATGCGTTTTTCGAGGCTAACTTTGACCAAACGTTAGAGCAATAATATATGACATGCAACTTACACAAAGCATACCTTCAAATTTGTATGTCAAAGGAGCTTCCAATAATATAATTTTCATAGTATACATCTCATGTGCTATTAATCTTGTCAATAGTCAAAGATTGTCTTGAAAAACACATTAGGCCCTATATAGATGGAAGGAGGGAGTAGGTCCCATGCAAAAAATGAGAATAAAATTCAACCATCTGGGCATCGTGGCTCGGTCGAGAACATTGAGAAACTTGGTTTTAAAATCATGAAACTTGGCATGGTGTCATGTCATGGTAGTACCGTGCCGTGGTAAAAAAATTGGCCGAATAGGAAAAAAATTTGGTATAAACTTCTTGCAAATCGGAGCTTCTCTCAAGAAGGCTCGTGGTTCTAGGAGGGAACGTGTCACCTTTGTGTGCATAATTCAAATTTGAAATACAAGCACATGTTCCAGTGCACCAAAGTTGGTTGAAAAATCACATGTGTGTCCTCGGGTAAATTTCTAGGTTCCATGCAAGAAATGGGAATGAAATTCAAAATTCTGGGCGTCGTGGCTGGGTTGGAAACATTGAGAAACTTAGTTTTCTAATTCTTGTAAATCCAAAACACGCATGAAAATAATGAAACTTGTCTTGGTGCCATGACATGGCACCAACATGTTGTGGTAAATTTGCAGTCCGATTTGCGAAGGCGCACACATTAACAATCAACAAAGTCATTTTGGAACAAGTGTTGTCACGTTACAATCGGAAACACAAGTATTATTGAAACCGTGGGCGTTCTACTTGCTAGTACCATTTACGTGCCGCCACGCGTCCCCATTTTTTATTAGCTAGGAGGCGCCGTGCAGGGTAGCTATTTGAGTATGAGAGGCATGCGATCAGACCCCTGCGCGTGCTTATCGGGAGGAGAGCCCTTTGACCTCCATCTGCCGTCCACCTCTCTCCCAAGGTCTCCATTAATGGCGCCCGAGCCACTGTTTAATGGCGTGGCTATGTCTCACTCGACTGAGATTCAAGAGAGAAAAAAGAAAAATCTGAAAGCACGGATCTTGATGTAAGATCCGACGAACCTATATAGCATCTACTGCGACTTATAGCAAGACTGATGAATATATAAGGACGATTAATTTTTTTTCTTTGATCAAAGAAGGGCTTGCCCCTTCCGATTTTCATTACTGAAAACCACCACAATTCACAAGAAGTTCAGCACAACTCCAGCCTAACACGAAGGACTAAAAGCTACCAGATTGAAATCGCAACATCCCAAGAGGCCAACAAAGGCCAAACATCTGCGCTAGAACCCAACATTTCACAACCGATGACACAATTCACATCCTAAAATGATTATTACATCAAAAGAAACCAGGAAACTGAAGGAAGCCCAACAGCAACTAGAAGAACAGCAACGCCAGGGTCACCACAGCAAGAGTTTTCTTCATTCCAGCCTCGCAACATTGATCTTCCACAGAAAGATAAGGACGATTAACTGTATTACATAATTAGCAAGATAATTAAAAAGCCACATGCGGCTACGCCCGAAATACACAAGGGCAAAAGAAGAAGGAAGACAAGGATCTGGCTCGTTGATCTCTACTTTCTTGATGCGTTGCTGCAGGCCGCGGGAACTAGTCTCCGCGGCGAGCGGCGATGAGCTCTTTCGTGTCCTCAAGACGCTGCTTGAGAACATCCGCGGATTCCTCCACCAGCCTTTGGCGCTCGTTGCGGAGCATGTCATTCTCGTCCATAAGTTTCTTGACGATGACACCGGTCCTCTTCAACAAGGCACTGGTCTCCTCCGCTGGTCTGTACTTCGGACGATCTTCTCCCTCAGCAGGTCGCGCTCGGCCCAGAGCCTCTCATTGCCCTTCCTTAGTTGTCGGATGGTGCCAGTAGCCTGTTCATGTCATCCTGCAACCTCGCCCAGTCGGAGCTCTGATCCATCTGGCTATGGACGATCGCATGCATGCGCCTGTAACAGTCGTCACCTGCCCACGAGAAATTTTCCCAGGCCGCCGTGGCGCGGCGGGACATCTCTGCTGCATTCGTGGCACGGTGGGACATCTCTGCTGCTTCCGCGGCGCGGTCGGACCAGTCTGCTGCATCGACGGCGCGGCGGGACCTCTGTGCTGCTTCAGCGGCGCAGCGGGACCTCTGTGCTTCTAAGTGCATCTAATGCCCCTTAGTGATTTTGGTGTATTGAAGACTTATAGGTTAAGGGACTAATGCGTTTGTGAGTGTACACAGGTCTATAAGTCTATGAGGAGTTTGATATTTACAGAGAAAGTTGACCCCTAAAAATGAAGTTCTTCGACTGAAGACTCTGTATTTCTGAAGACTTTCTGAAGAACTTTGAAAGTGAAGAAATTGGTGTGACCTGAAGACTTGGTATTCATTCGAGGAACATGAAGCGTGAAGACTTTTGTTTTCGTAGTTTCATTTTCTCTTTCTTGAGTCATAGGAAACACCGTACTGTTAAAGGGGGTCGAGGAAATACTAAGGAAAAATTTCCATGTGATGCTCAACTCAAAATCCTACACCTACCAATCCCTTCGAGTGAATCCATTGGAAATCTCATACAATTCAGTCAATTTCTTTAGTGACAGAGACGAAGTTCTTCTGGTCTCTCAGGATTTTGTCCTGGCTGAGGAGTTAGGAATTCACCAATGCGGATTGCCTACACAGTGAGGAACATGATAGCCCTGAGGATTTTTCTACTCAAAATTCCGACCGTTGCTGTGCTATGCGCCAGCTGTCCCAAAATATCTATCCACCTAACGGTCATATCATTGAAGGGCATTTATGTCTTATCATGTCGGGCTGCTCCCTAGGCTATAAATAGCCGCCCCCTACAACCACTAGTTGGTTGGCTGCTCCGAGAGAAACTAACACTTGTCATTTGAGAGCAACCCATCCTCCGAGGACTTTGAGCGAAAATCATCAAGTGAGGAAAAACCAAAAACCCAAAACCCAAACACCTACAAACCCCAAGTGATTGAGCATCACTGAAGAGATTGATCCTGCGTGGATCCGATGCTTGTTACCTTTGAAGACTGTGCTTCTTCCAGACGGTTAGGCGTCATGGTCTAGAGCATCCAAGAGGAATTGTGGATCGCCGAGTGGCCGAGTTTGTGAAGGTTTGGAAGTCGCCTAAAGACTTACCACGAGTGATTGGATGAGGTCTGTGTGACCTTAGTTCAAGGAGAATACGGTGAGGACTGGGTGTCCTGAGCTGCGTGTTCAGGACTGGGTGTCCGGGACTGTGTGTCCTCGAGTTTAAATACTCAGCCGCTCCAACCAGACGCACAACTGAGACAGCAGTTGGAACTGGTCTACCAAATCATTGTCTTCACCAAGCTTACTGGTTCCATTTCCTCAACTCTTTCATTTCCTCATAATTGAGTTGTGTGCGTGTTCATATCTGTGTTTGAAGACTTTGACTGAAGACTTTCTCAATTTCCTCAGTTCAATTTCTTCAGTCTGTTTGTCTTCATCATGTGTTATCATGTGCTTACGCTTCCTGTACTCTGTGCATGTCTTCATTTCATCATGATGACTATGCTTGTATTCTGTTATGTTTACTGTTGAGTACTTATTCCGCTGCTAGTAGTTCTTCACTAAGGAATTTCCTCACCGGCAAATTCCTCGGTGAAGAATTTCATAAAAATCGCCTATTCACCCCCCCCTCTAGTCAATATAACACACTTTCAATTGGTATCAAAGCAAGGTACTCCCTTGTTCTGTGTGATTTTGGTTTAACCGCCTGGAGTTTTAGTTATGTCGACCGCAGGAATGATCAAGGTCTCTGATGGGTGTCCTACCTTCAATGGGACGGACTACCCCTATTGGAAGAGTAAGATGCGAATGCATCTTGAAGCAATTAATAACGATCTCTGGTATGTTGTGGAAAATGGTGTTCCCTCAGTCAAACCTTCTCTGAATGCTGCTGATGTGAAGAGATTCAAGCAACTCGACTCTCAAGCGAAAAATATCATATGTGGACATCTGAGCAAAGGACAGTATGGCAGAGTGAGTGCTTTGGAGACAGCGAAGCTTATCTGGGACAGGTTGTCCAAAGTGAATGAAGGAGTCTCAACTCAGCGTGACTCTCGAGTTGATGTTCTTCGCAATCTCTTCAACCGCTTCAAAAGACTCGACAATGAAAATGTTCAACAAACCTTCGATCGCCTCACTGACATCTCAAATGAGCTTCAAGCACTTGATGCCACTGACATCACCGACCTTAAGGTGGTGAAGAAATTGCTGAGATCGCTTGATTCCTCATTTGACACTCTGGCATTGATGATACAAGAACTTGCTAATTACAAGTCACTTGATCCCGCTGATATTCTCGAAAGTCTAAATACTCATGAGTTCCAACTTGCTGAAAAGAGAGATCTCTATGGTTCAAGCTATGGCAGAACACGTGCACTGAAGGCCAAGGTAGTATCGGAGTCTGAAGATGAAGACTCTGGTAGCAGCCTTGGTGATCCTGAAGAACTAAGCCATGCTCTGGCTCTGCTTGTGAAGAAGTTCCAAAAGTTCTCAAGACGTGGTCGCCTTGGAAGACCCACAAGGAGCAGTGATTCCTCATCCAGTGACTACAAGAGGAGGCTTTGCCACAAAAGCAAGAAGCCTGGACATTACATTCAAGATTGTCCTCAATGGGAAAAGGAATCAAAGAAGAAGAAATACAAGGATTACAATTCTGATGATGCGAAGAAAAAGAAGAAATCCACAAAATCCTCATCATCAAAATCCTCAAGGCCTTCATGTCACAAGAAGAGCAGCTCCAAGAAGGCCAGGGAATTCATTGGCAAGGAAATGGACTCTGAGGCTGAATCTGAAGAAAATGAGGAAGAGGAGTCATCTGAGGAGTCCGAATCCGGAGTGGTGAGCCTAGCTCTCGCTACTGCATTCGTCAGCAAGTCTATCTTCAACACTAAAGAAAATGAACTCACCAACAAAGCTAATGAAGGGGATGATGACTACGCTCCCACCTATTGCTTCATGGCAAAGGGTGCCAAGGTACTCAAATATACCTCATCTGAATCAAGTGAGAATGAATCTGATGAAAACCTTAAGCCCAGCTATTCTAAACTTGCTAAGATTGCTGTAAAACAACAAAGGGCTTTAGAAAAGGTTCAAAACATGCTAGACAAAAGTGATGATATGTTGGGTGAAGAAATGGATCCCACTAAAGCCTTGACTGAAAATCTTTAGAGATTTCAGACTAGGTTTGACAATCTTCAAAGTCATCATAACACTCTCTTATCTGATCATGAGAATCTTTCTTATGAATTTCTTCAAAGAAAGCAAGATCTTGAAAAGCTAAGAGTGAGTTATGAAGATCTTCAGAAGGAGCACGATTCATTACTTGCTCAACAAATCAGCGCATCTCAGGAAGAATTTGTTCCTCCTTGTTTGAAATGCATTGAACGTGAATCTGCTAATTCTTCACCTGAATGTTCAAATGCTACTAATGTTTCAAATTCTTCACATGCCTCTGCTATAACTAATTCCTCATCTGAGGACATTGCTAGTATCACTGATGATGCAGGGCTGAAGGAATTGTACATGACAGGCATGTACAAAAGCCTCAAAGGGCATCAGACTCTTTGTGATGTGCTTAAAAAGCAGATCATCAACAGGAACCCTAGGAAAGAGGGTATTGCCTTTGAGAGGAAACTCAATGCTGATGGTACATATTGGAAGCCTGACCAGCACCCCAAAACTACATGGGTTGCTGCAAAGGGACCTCCAGTTGATCCATCTAACCTATCTGGATATGCATGTGAATCTCCTCATTCTGATGATGAGTCATTTGACTCCAACTACAAACTGTTCAAAAATCAGAATGGTGAAGTATTTGCTAGATATGTTGGCACTAACTGCAGGAACGGTCCCCCTATGAAGAAAATTTGGGTTCCCAAAAGATGCCTTGAAAATCTTCAGGTGAATGTCATCATGACGCCACCTGTGAAGAATAGGAACCCCAGATCAAATTCTTCATATGGACAAAATTCTTCATATGGATCAAAGTCCTCATATGAACATCATCGTGCTAACCCGTCTGTTTCGCAGGCAAGATCTAAGGATTATGAATATGTGCATTATTCTTCAAATCATTATGTCCATAAGTCCTCGAAGAATTTCTCTGCTTACTCTTATGCTTACTCTAACCCCTCTTATGTGAAACAAAATGGACTGGCTTCTATGCCATCCTTCTCGTATGGAGCTCGCAGAATGATGAACTCTTTGCCACCCCTTCAGATGTGGGTGGTGAAGAAAAAGAACTAATCTCTTCTGCAGGGTCAGGTCTGCAGACGTACGTAATCGTCTGAAGAATTTGCTGGAGACCTGAGTGTGCCTGATAGGACGCAGGCTAATCATGAAGAAATGAACTTTCATTTCGCACGTCCTCACACTGCTTTATCTGTTCTGTTGCTTGATGAAATTGATCTGATGAATTGATGTCATATTCTTCACTGATGAAGTATATGAGTTTGTAAGTTGCACTAATTCATCTGCAGGATGATCAACCCAAAGCCACTGAGTGGGTTCTCGATAGTGGATGTACAAACCACATGACTGGTGACAAGAATCTATTGATGGATGCTCCATTATCTCCGTCGCATCTGAAGCATATCATCTTTGTTGACAAAGGCAAAAGTCAGGTATTGGGTCTAGGTAAGGTTGCGATCACAAATGATCGACACATGGACAAAGTCATGCTTGTTGAGTCCTTAGGATACAACCTTATGTCTGTCTCAATGCTTTGTGATCTTGATATGGTTGTTTTCTTTGGCAAGTACCGTTGTGTTGTGGTTATGGAAGCTGACAATTCCAAAGTCTTCGAAGGCTTTAGGAGAGGAGACCTGTATATTGTTGATTTCTCTACAGGACCACAACCAGCCGTGTGTCTACTTGCAAAAGCTTCAGAAGGCTGGCTCTGGCATCGACGACTTGGTCATGCAGGGATGAGAAATTTGCACACGCTTGCAAAGAAGAAGCATGTCATTGGCATCGCAAATGTCAAATTCCTCAAGGATCACCTATGCGGAGCCTGTGAAGCTGGAAAGATGACCAAGGCCAAGCATCCAGCGAAGACTATCATGACCACTACTCGTCCATTTGAATTGTTTCACATGGATCTCTTCGGTCCTAATCATTATTCTGCTGTTTCAAATGAAGCATCTCAATATGGCTTTGTTATTGTTGATGATTACTCTCGTTATACATGGGTACACCTTGTTACTTACAAACATGAAGTGCAGGAGGTCTTCAAACGATTTTCCTCGAGGGCTTCAACCAACTTTGGTGTGAAGATCAACCACATCAGAAGTGACAATGGCACTGATTTCAAGAATTCTGGTCTCGATGACTATCTTGATGAACTTGGTATTACTCATGAGTTATCTGCTCCTTACACTCCTCAACAGAATAGCGTCGTGGAGCGCAAGAACAGGACTCTTGCTGAGATGGCTCGCACTATGCTTGATGAATACAAAACGCCTCGTCGATTCTGGATTGAGGCAATTGATACTGCGTGCCACATAATCAATAGAGTATATCTTCACAAATTCTTCAAGAAGACTGCCTATGAACTCCTCACTGATAAGAAACCCAATGTAAGTTATTTCAAAGTCTTTGGTGCTAAATGTTGGATTAGAGATCCTCATCACAACTCAAAATTTGCACCGAAAGCACATGAAGGTTTTATGCTTGGTTACGGAAAGGACTCGCACACCTACAGAGTCTTCAACAACGTTCTTCACAAGGTTGTTGAAACTATAGATGTGCAGTTCGATGAAACTAATGGCTCGCAAAGAGAGCACCTACCTACTGTGATAGATGAACCAACACCTGAGGAAACTATCAAGTTCAATGCTACTGAGGATTTCATTCCTACTGAAGAATCTGCTGAAGAATTCATCCCAGAACATGAAGAACGTCGAGCTAATGCACCCGAAGAAAATGCTGAAGAAAATGGTGCTGAAGAAAACGCTGATCAAATTCTTCAATGGCAACCAGCTCATCCTCGTATTGCAAAAGAAGTGCAAGTTGAAAAGATCATCAATGACATCAAAGCGCCAGGTCCTCTCACACGCTCAAAAGCTTCACATTTATCTAACTTTTGTGGGCACTATGCTTTTGTCTCTATTATAGAGCCCACTAAGGTAGATGAAGCATTTCTGGAGCCTGAGTGGATTCAGGCCATGCAAGAAGAATTACATCAGTTCGAGCTCAACAATGTCTGGGAACTGGTCAAACCTCCAGATCCTCGCAAGCACAATATCATCGGCACAAAGTGGATATACCGCAACAAGAAAGATGAAAATGGTCTTGTGGTGAGGAATAAGGCACGGCTTGTAGCTCAAGACTACACACAGGTTTTGAAGATCCAAAGAATCCTGACAAAGTCTTCAGACTCAACAAGGCCCTCTATGGCCTCAAGCAGGCCCCACGGGCGTGGTATGATACTTTGAAGGAATTCCTCATGACGAAAGGCTTCAAACCTGGTTCACTCGACCCTACTCTTTTCACTAAATCTTATGATGGTGAATTGTTTGTGTGCCAAATATATGTTGATGATATTATCTTTGGCTGTACTGACCAATGTTATAGTGATGAATTTGCCTATATGATGAGTGAAGAATATCAAATGTCTATGATGGGAGAGCTGAAATTCTTCTTAGGACTTCAAATTCGTCAACAACGCAATGGCATATTCATATCTCAGGAGAAATACCTCAAGGATGTACTGAGGAAATTCGGCATGCAAGATTGCAAAGGCGTCAAAATTTCTATGCCCACAAATGGCCATCTGTGCACTGATGAAAATGGTATTGACTTCGATCATAAGGTATACCGCTCCATGATTGGCTCTTTATTGTACTTATGTGCATCTAGGCCAGATATAATGCTTAGTGTTTGCATGTGTGCCCGATTTCAAGCTACACCGAAGGAATCACACCATAAGGCTGTGAAGCATATTCTTCGATATCTAGCTCACACACCAACACTTGGATTATGGTACCCCAAGGGCTCGGCTTTTGATCTCATTGGATATTCTGACTATGCTGGTGATCATGTGGACCGCAAGTCAACATCTGGTACATGTCATTTCCTCGGACGATCTTTGGTCTGTTGGTCCTCGAAGAAACAGAACTGCGTATCACTATCTACTGCTGAAGCTGAGTACATTGCCGCTGGTTCTTGCTGTGCTCAATTGCTATGGATGAAGCAAACTCTCAAGGACTATGGCATCAACATGAATAATGTGCCTCTCTACTGTCACAATGAGAGTGCCATCAAGATTGCTCACAACCCAGTTCAGCACTCGAAGACAAAGCACATTCAGATTCGTCATCATTTTCTTCATGATC
This sequence comes from Triticum urartu, assembly GCF_003073215.2. NCBI lineage: Eukaryota > Viridiplantae > Streptophyta > Magnoliopsida > Poales > Poaceae > Triticum > Triticum urartu. The sequence goes on from NC_053024.1 coordinate 459,555,076, forward strand.
ATGTGTTGAAGGGCAACATTTCTATTGAGCATGTGAAGACTGAAGAACAGCTAACCGATATCTTCACAAAGCCCTTGGATGAGAAGAGATTTAGCAAGTTGCGGTGTGAGCTAAATATCCTAGAATCTTCGAATGTTCTTTGAAAAGGACACTCATCCTAACACTTATGCAAAATTGATGACTTAGATGTGCAACACATGAAGAAACGTTTTTCTTCAATCAATGAATAATAACACTCTTAGTGTGAAGAAATTAACGAAGAATTTGACTCTCAGAACCCTACGATAATTGTACGCGGTGTCTGAAATCATCATTCTTATACGGTGGGTCACGCCACCACCAAAAGTTGAAATTCCTCAATTATTCATATTCTTCAACTTTGCATTGTCTTCACCGCTTCCGTCGTTTTTCTTCATTGACTATATATATATATAGAGATATATATATATATATATATAAGTTTATGTCCTCTACAGCATTCACTTATTGCTAATGCTTCAAGTTGGTTTTTCTGCTAAGTGGATGTGATCGGACCCTTCCCCCTCTATGCTATACTCAACCCAATCTATTCACAAATTCTTCATGTGCGTTCTATTTGAAACTCGTTCAAAATCTTCATTGTGTCCTTGTCAGCTGAAGAAATTGCAAACGGAACTTTAAAACCTATCTTATCTAAATTTTCGGCTTTGCCTCTCAAACCATTCCACATCCCACGATACACTTATCCGTTCACCCACGATCGCACACGATCTCCACCTCTCAGTACATGGGTGACACATGTCAAGCGAATGAGAAGGGTCAGGGGCACGTTCGTCCAATTTCTTCGGGCGAGCAGTTTTTCACCGTGGCTATAAATACCCCTCCGTCCCTTCCTCACTTCTTTTACTCCGCTCGACCTCTCTCTCCAGCTCGAGCTTCTCAAACCCTAGCACCGACGCTACTTCATCGCTGCCGGTGAGGAAGAGCTTCACTGCCTCGACCTCGTCGCCGACGTACTCGCGCCGACCACGGAAATCTTCACTCCGCCGCCGCCGTAGCCGTCTTCCTCCGCCAAGTTAGGGCGTGGAAGATCTGCACAGACGAACTTCACATCTCCTCACTCTAGTTTGTCGTGTTCTTCGTCCAGGGTAATTAAAAGTTACTTTTACTGCCCTCGTTGATTCGAATGATTATCTTCAAAATCTTCAAAGGTGTTTTTCTTCATAGCTTCACACACTAAACACCTCACAAGTCATTTGTTCTTGATTCATTTCTCTAAGCATCATTTTTCTTCAAGATTCCTCAATTGTGTGGATCTTCGATCTATACAACTCTGGAACCTAAGACAAAGAATGCTTAGTGAAATTCTTCAAGACTCATCTGGTCAAATTCCTCAAACTTGTTATTTTTGAAAAACCCTCTGAGAACGCATATGACCTCTCCAAATTCCTCGCAACTATACTCTTTTCATAGGTACACATGTCAGTTGCTGAATCACTAGGTTCTCATCAACTTAACTCATTTGCAGCATTCCTCGAAGAAAAGTTGGATACTTCTTTAGAAAATTCAATTGTCCAAATTCCTCAACTGAAGAAAATGGCTAACGGTAAGAAGCCACAGAAGGGAGGAAATAGGCCTGAGGTCAATACAATGTTTGAGATCCCTGATGAAATATATGTTGGGTATTGCACACCTACTGAGGAAACCAAGAATGAGCGCAAGGTGCGCATTCAGAAAATAGAAAGGAGATGGGCAAGAGAGTGGAGGGAGTACAGGTATCTAACTCCAAAGTACATGAAGAAATTCGCACTCAATCCTCCATGCCCAAGAGCTCCATTGGCACCTGGCCAAATCGCTAATCCCACTAGCCTCAAGCGTGGTGAGGACTATCCTGATGAATGGGCCAAGCGCCAAGCCAAGTTGGCTAAGCAAGCCAAAGAAGCAGTGAGGAAATTCAATGAAGACTCTGCTGCTGCTGCTGCCTCTGCTGAGGCCTTTGCTGTCAAGCCAAAGAAGGCTATGTCAAAGAAGCCTGCGCACAAGCCAAGTGCTTCACCAACAATGCCCTCAAGGCCAAGTTCCTCAGCAATGCCCTCACGGCCAATTCCTCATGCTCCTCCTGTTCCTCCAAAGTCCTCAGCTCCTCCGCCAAAGCCCTCAGCTATTCTGACTAAATCCTCAGCACCTGTGCATCTCGCCTCGTGCCAAAGGACTACAGGCATCTCCATTGCCTCAGGTGTCTCAACTAGTTCCTCAGCTACACTAAGTTCCTCAGCTGGTCCCTCACTGCTGAAGACAAAGGCCACTGCTGGACGAGGTCCTCACCCAAGTCCTCAGAAGAAGCAAGTCGCTTTCCAAGTGCCGTCTGAAGAAGACGAAGCTGAAGATGATGAACTTGCAGAAATCATCAGAGATAGGCAAGTCAGAGCCGCTAGAGCCAAGGGAACAAATGTGCCACTGATTTTGGATCCCAAGTTGATCCTCGACTACATTGATGTTTGGCACAAGGACCCAAACACTCCCATGCCTGATTTCAAGATGAATCCTGGCCAAAGTCACATGCTGACCCACTTCATTCAAGAAGAAAAGTGGAAATTTGAGAAGGCTAGGCAGATCAAGAAAGCGCAGTACAAGAAAGAGCGCTATCTGAAGAAAAACGTTGTATCTATGACAACTGAAGAACTTGTCACTATTCAGACCGAGATCAAGAAACTCAGTGATGACTTTGACGCATATCGCGCTGATTTGCTTGGAGCCAAGGTTCATTTTGTGAAACTTGCGGATAACTTCACTTCCAATGTTGCAGCCCCAACGCAACAGGAAATTCCTCAGGCTGAAGCATCTGCTCAGCCTACTGAAGAAAATGCCAGCACCGCTGATGACAATCAGGCTGCTGAAGAAAATGTGAGTTCCAGGGATGATGACTACATTCCAGCCGCTAAAGAAATTGCCAGGGCACCCACTAGTGGTGCGCCTGAAGAAAATGAAGAACTCAGGGCAACTGCATCAGTTGTGCCTGAAGAAAATCAACCAGATTCCTCAGCTGCTCCTGCACCAACTTCAACTCCAATCCTTCCATCTACATCAGATGTGAAGAAGACCAAGGCTGCAAAGCATGCTGCGGTGAAGAAAAGGAAAGCATCAGCTGCTTTAGATTCTTCAACTCCGAAGAAAATGAAGCCTATGACAAGTTCATTTGCAAATCCCATTGATGTTGTTCCCATCTCAACCAGGCCATTAAAGGACCTTGTTCCTTTTGATGAAGAATATGTGATCCCCAGTGGATCAGATGAAGAAACTCCTTCTGCTGCTTCGTCAGAGCAGATTGATGAAGAAATTGAAGTGGATGCGATCCCTTCAACACCTGTCATCTCCTCGCCCATGCCTCAGTTCACAGCTGAAGAGGCTGGCGTTGAAGAAATGGAAGATGAAGATGTGGACGTTGGCTGCTCCACACCCATAATCAGTGATGAATTCTGGGACAGTCAACATCCAAACTCTCCAATGTTCACACCGCTGCAGCAAATACCTCAGTCGCCTGCACCAACTGTTCAAATGGGCTCTGAAGAAACTTATCCCACTACATCTGTCCATGATGAAATTCCAGCCACTAGCGCTGAAGAAACTGCTGCTGCTGAACAACCAATGACGCAGACCGCCACTAAGGAGGAACCAGAAATTCCTCAGCCTGGAGAACCTGTGATTGAGATTCCTGAGGTCGTGATGCAACTCACTGACACTCCTCTGCCGAAGCCAAAGGATCCATTCTCACGCAAGCAAAAGTTCAAGGCTGATGATTTCTTCGGCGAGCACGTATTCTTCGAAGATTACAACCCATATAACTCTGCTCGCATTAGGAAGAGGCGTTTCTGGACTGCTAGTCAAGCCAATTTCTATTCCTCAGTGCTGTTCAACAAGGAGAAAATATTCTACCATGAGCATATTCCTCACGTGGATATGGAATCTCTGCCGTGCTTCGCACCAGTCCTCAGTGTTCTTCACGATGCTGGACTGCTAAACTTTTGCTCTGACATCTGCGATTGGAATGAAGAACTGATTCTTCAATTGTATGCAACGCTGCACATCACCAGAGATGCTGAAGATGTGAATTCATGGGTGCTGGACTGGATGTCTGAAAACACTCACTACACTGCACCAGCCTCTGAATTGCTTCGTGCTCTACCACTCAGTCCTCCCCTTGAAGAAGCTCGCTGCATCTACAGTGAACCTGAGCTCACACATCATTACATGCAGGTGCTGATGAAACCTTTGAAGCCAGGTCAAGCACCAAGAACCAAATTCCTCGTGAAGGAATTGCTGTACGTGCCCAGAACTGTCTGTCGTATTCTTACGAGGACAATCAGTCCTATCAAAGGCCACAACTCAACTGATGAGGAAATTGTTGGCATCATGAAGAATCTGGTATTCAACATCGTTCATGGCATTCCTGTCAATTATCACGATTTCTTCATGAGGACTATGGCAAATGTTGCACTGTCTCCGTTTGAGCTGAAGCCTTATGCACCTTGGATTATGAGATTCCTCAGGACAAGGTCTTCACTCAACTACAAAGATGATTTCCAGAATCACCTCAGCTACTTGCCCCCAATTGAAGTCCTCAAGCAGACATATTCCTCAGTTGATGGAAAGGGCAAGGCACCAGCTATAATAGATAAAGGCATTCGTCCATTGGATGGTCAGTTTCGCAAAGTTGCATCTTATTCCACCAATGATGACTCTGCCACACATGACTTTGCCAATGCACCCAAGTCCACTCCTCAAGCCACTGCTCCGCGCGTGATGACTAACCATGAACTTCTGCTTAGTCTTCACCAGAAGGTGGATCGAAATCACAAATGGGTTAAGCGTCAGTTTCGTTCACTTCTTCACAACATGACTGCCACACACAATGCAGTGAAGAAAAACCATTACTACCTCCATCAAGTCTTCGGTCGCACCTGGGCAATCCTGTCACATCTGTATGGTGAAGAAGATCTGAAGAAAATGGGTCTCAATGAAGATTTTGACTGGTCTGCACCTCCATCGAAGAAATTCAAGAAGGTCAAGGTTCCTTCTCTGGTGGCCAGCTCATGTTCTTCATCGCGCGACAATGATGAACATGAAGACTTGGATGACACTGCGGCAGGCCCTACTACAACAAACGACCCGAACAATGCTGGCGCTCCTTCATCAACTTAAATTTCTTCAGGGGCGTTAGCCCTCATATTCGATCCTTTTGGTCATTTGATGACAAAGGGGGAGAATTTTGAGTTAGTCTTCAAGCGGGTCTTTCTATATGGGCGTTTTTTTCAAAGTTACAACTCTCGTTCTTCTGAGACTTTTATTGGATCGAGTTGTAAACTTAAACCCGATGGTGCTCTGATACTCTTGATGCGTTTTTCTGCATGCTTATTCCTCATTAATATTATTGCACGCATGCTGAATTACATCAGTCACCATATTTCATCATGCATTTCAAATTCTTCACTGTTATATGTCAAATGCGTGTATGAATTACAAGATATAGGGGGAGATCTCCATGATTCAACTCTTCAAGTGTGCATTGCTTCAAAAGCAAATTCCTCACTATGCACATCTTCAGGGGGAGTTCTTCTATATCTTGCAATCAAATTCCTCAATATCAGTAGTTACACTTCATATGTTTATCCCCGTTGAAAACTTAACCTATATTGTCATCAATCACCAAAAAGGGGAGATTGTAAGTACATCTAGTGCCCCTTAGTGATTTTGGTGTATTGAAGACTTATAGGTTAAGGGACTAATGCGTTTGCGAGTGTACACAGGTCTATAAGTCTATGAGGAGTTTGATATTTACAGAGAAAGTTGACCCCTAAAAATGAAGTTCTTCGACTGAAGACTTTGTATTTCTGAAGACTTTGAAAGTGAAGAAATTGGTGTGACCGTGAAGACTTGGTATTCATTCGAGGAACATGAAGCGTGAAGACTTTTGTTTTCGTAGTTTCATTTTCTCTTTCTTGAGTCATAGGAAACACCGTACTTATTAAAGGGGGTCGAGGAAATACTAAGGAAAAATTTCCATGTGATGCTCAACTCAAAATCCTACACCTACCAATCCCTTCGAGTGAAGCCATTGGAAATCTCATACAGTTCAGTCAATTTCTTCAGTGACAGAGACGAAGTTCTTCTGGTCTCTGAGGAATTTGTCCTGACTGAGGAGTTAGGAATTCACCAGTGCGGATTGCCTACACAGTGAGGAACATGATAGCCCTGAGGATTTTGCTACTCAAAATTCCGACTGTGCTATGCGCCAGCTGTCCCAAAATATCTATCCACCTAACGGTCATATCATTGAAGGGCATTTATGTCTTATCATGTCGGGCTGCTCCCTAGGCTATAAATAGCCGCCCCCTACAACCACTAGTGGTTGGCTGCTCCGAGAGAAACTGACACTTGTCATTTGAGAGCAACCCATCCTCCGAGGACTTTGAGCGAAAATCATCAAGTGAGGAAAAACCAAAAACCCAAAACCCAAACACCTACAAACCCCAAGTGATTGAGCATCACTGAAGAGATTGATCCTGCGTGGATCCGACGCTTGTTACCTTTGAAGACTGTGCTTCTTCCAGACGGTTAGGCGTCATGGTCTAGAGCATCCAAGAGGAATTGTGGATCGCCGAGTGACCAAGTTTGTGAAGGTTTGGAAGTCGCCTGAAGACTTACCACGAGTGATTGGACGAGGTCTGTGTGACCTTAGTTCAAGGAGAATACGGTGAGGACTGGGTGTCCTGAGCTGCGTGTTCAGGACTGGGTGTCCGGGACTGTGTGTCCTCGAGTTTAAATACTCAGCCGCTCCAACCAGACGTACAACTGAGACAGCAGTTGGAACTGGTCTACCAAATCATTGTCTTCACCAAGCTTACTGGTTCCATTTCCTCAACTCTTTCATTTCCTCATAATTGAGTTGTGTGCTTGTTCATATCTGTGTTGAAGACTTTGACTGAAGACTTTCTCAATTTCCTCAGTTCAATTTCTTCAGTCTGTTTGTCTTCATCCTGTGTTATCCTGTGCTTACGCTTCCTGTACTCTGTGCCTGTCTTCATTTCATCATGATGACTATGCTTGTATTCTGTTATGTTTACTTTTGAGTACTTATTCCGCTGCTAGTAGTTCTTCGCTAAGGAATTTCCTCACCGGCAAATTCCTCAGTGAAGAATTTCATAAAAATCGCCTATGCACCCCCCTCTAGTCGATATAACGCACTTTCAGTGCTGCTACTTCCGCACGGCGGGACATGTCGGCTGCTCTCGCAGTGAGGCAGGACATCTCTCATGCTTCCGCTTCCATGCTCGCCTCTCCCTGGTGGCAATCTCTCGGCCCAGAACTCACGCTGGCCATGGCAGACGCAAGGGAAGGATGCTGAATGACTTGTTTGTTTTTGTGGATGAGGAGTTGAGGAGGAATGTGCAGTCATCTTGGCATACTAGTATTTATAACCGAGTACTAATACGCTCCTAAGTGGGAAACCGTTTAGGTTGTGATCGGTGTGAACAGGTTTGCAATTCAATATAGCATGGAGTAATTTGGAATGTGACGAGACGCAAGCTCAAAATTTATTGACGGTTCTAGTTTCGAAGTGCGGCACTATTCCCGGATGGAGTACTTCTTTTTCTACTCCCTCCTTTCCGGTTTTATAGGGCTTATCTCAAAATTTTGGTTTTTCCATTTTATAAGGCTCAATTTGGTTGTTCCCCAACACATGTTCAGATTCCAAGGTGCATTAAATCATTGCATGCAAGTATTAAGAGAAAAATTGACCAATGCATGTACTTTATGCATGCATGCATTGCAATTAATGCATTGATAAACATATTTTTTTGAGAAAAACAAGAGCATTAATTAGGTGCTTTTGCAAACTAAAAAAAATATTCCACCACTCACCATCTTGGTTGGTGAGCATGGTGAGGTCCATCAAGACCTTAGACTAGCCACAGTGGGAGTAACTTCAGCAGTAACATTGAGTCCAACTCAGCAAATTTGCTTATGTGGCAATGAGTTAATGAGGAGGGAGATAGTTACAGTAACTTAGCTAGTTACTGTAACATCACATGTCCCAAAGCAATATGAGTCTATAACCTAATAAATGAAGGTTTGCATGTTACCACACTTATGTTACTACCCACTATGAAGGTAGTAACATAGTTTAGGGATATGTGTATGTTACTAGTGTATGTTATTCTCCATTGTGGCTAGTCTTAGAGAGCTCCATCGTCGGGTCCTGTTCAGTCTGCATGATCTCACCCTCCTCATGCACAACCATCTCTTGACTTGGGCCGGGGTATTACAAAGCTTTACCATCACATATTTTATACTACTTCAAGGTGCATTAAATCAACACATGCAAGTATCAAAAGGAGAGTCACGGCATGCATGCATGCGTTGTAATTAATGCTTCGGTAAACACAAATTATTGAAATATATCGAGTGCAGTGCTTTGATGTGTCGCGTCAACTCGTACATCAACGAGAATTTGATTATCCTCTCCCTCGCGGACTTAACTGCAACTGCCTTTGGCTGTATGACAGGTTGGCCACACACCTGTCGGGCCCACCTGTCATACACGCAAAGGCAGGAGCGTACCTCCCTCGCCCATGAGCGTGGTGGCTGGCAAGACTAGGAGAAGCTTTCGTTACACGCTCTCCCTCCCGCACGCAGTGGACATGCAGCAGTTCAATCGGTGTTAGATGGCCAGAAGCATACTGTAGTACTCCTCCAGTGCAGTAGTTCATGACTATAGATGCATTTTATGTGTAGATTCACTCATTTTTCTCCGTATGTGGTCCACAGTGAAATCTCTCCAAAGACTTATATTTAGGAACGGAGGGAGTAGTATAGTACTAGTATATACCGCATCATTCTTTGCTCCTTCTTACTACTCCGACATGTGGGAGAGCCAGCATCCGGGTCGGCGTGGCATGCACCAGATTAGAGCGCGGAACGGAAGGGGGGCATCACCCCGGTCGGAGCGCCAGTAATTCATGACTATAGTGAGTGGTCATATCACAAGTCTTTCCAGCAGTAACGCGCCGTCAAATTGCACAGCCCCACTCGCTCACCCTCCTCGCCTCTCTGTCAAACCGCCTACCCGAAAACTACCGCGCGTACTGCCCGGGAAAAGCCCCGCCCTCAACTTTTAACTACACGAAAATAGTTCGAGCTTGTTCGTTCTATATAAATACAGTACTTACTGTATGTTTATTCACCCGTGGGGTTGTTCAATGAATGGAGGGGAGGGGATCACAAGTGAACAATATTGTAGTACTACTAGTAGTAAGTAGGAGTCGTACAGTAGAGAGTTTCTTTTCTTTAATGCCACATACACAAATTGAAACGCTTGTTGTGGAGAGAAAAAAGATAATCACTCCACTATATATGGACGTTGGGGCCTGAGCGATTGCTTTACTAGGGTTGCTCTCTTCATTCTCTCATCCTCTCCAGATATAAACAAGACAGCGGTAGCGACATTTTCTCTCTGCTCACCGCTGGTCACAGATCCGGTCGGATCCCTTCGGCCAGTGTGTGTAGAGGACTAAAAGGTGCATCATTCACGCGGTCATCGCCGTTGAGGGAGGAAACCCACAGCTGCCGGAGGGGCCCGATCCTCTGCCCGTGCCGTTCTCTCCGACACAGCGCCAGCTCGGGAGGTCCTCCGATCCTTCTTCCTCCCTGCTGTATTGTCCGCAGATCCGACCTGCCGCCGCCGACATCCCGGCGACCCTCATGTATAAGTTCTTTGAAAGCGGCCTTGCTCTACTACCCCAGCTCCCCACGTGTCTGCATGTGCATCTTTTTCTACTCCCATCAGCTCTTCCAAAGCCACCTAAATTTTTAGTATTATTAGAGGTAAAGCTACTTCATCATTCGAATCTAGGGCTTTGTTCAAACAACGAAGAAAGGGGGGAAAGTTGTAGCATGAATCTAGGACTTGATTCAAAGAGGAAATAATATGGTGAAAGTAGTAGAGACCGGATACCCAACCGGTCTCTTGGTTGAAAAGGGAAATAATGGGAAAACGCAGTACAAACTGGGTAAGGAACAGATCTATTATTGGTTGAAAAAAGGATAGAAAGTGGCGGCTGGTGGACAAGTCAACAGAGTATGTCCATGATTAGATTTGCTACCATCACATAGTAAAAGGTCTCGAGGATTAGATTTGCTGCCCTCACATAGTAAAAGGTCTCGAGGATTAGATTTGCTGCCCTCACATAGTAAAAGGTCTCAGGATTAGATTTGCTGCCCTCACATAGTAAAAGGTCTCAGGATTAGATTTGTTGCCCTCACATAGTAAAAGGTCTCCAGGATTAGATTTGCTGCCCTCACATAGTAAAAGGTCTCTAGGATTAGATTTGTTGCCCTCACATAGTAAAAGGTCTCCAGGATTAGATTTGCTGCCCTCACATAGTACAAGGTCTCCAGGATTAGGTTTGCTGCCCTCACATAGCATGAATAAACTCGGCATCACCACTTTATGCCTCCTTGTAGGTACATTGTGCTGATGCGTCCACTATCGCATGTCCTTATACCAACCTTTTGCTATTATTAATGTAAGGGCACATGTAAAATGAAGTGATCACACTGTTACCTTAGGGACATGTCTAACCAGTGTTATCGTTAATCTAATGCCTCTAGTGATAAGATGCAATTAAACTGTGTTACAAATGGCACTCCTGCTGTTTTCCCCAGTATGATAAGTAAGTTGCTCCTTTACGCTGCTGAGTGTCCTGGTGTCCCCATGGTCCCATGCCCTTAAACCAACTCTTTAGCTGCTGTTGATTTACTGTGTCTGGTAAACAAGCAATGCCACCATTAAAGTAATCCCATATTTGAGGAATCTCATTGTTGATCCTAATGCTTCTGGTAACATGAAGCATTGCTAACGTTTTAAAATTTCTACTGTCCTTGCGTGATTGCCATGAACATAATTAAGATGCTTCTTTTCATTTTGTATATGTTTCGTATATTCTTATTGACCAGCAACTGTTTACTTTCTATCTTTTTGTGCAGATAGGGATATCCATTTCACCTTGTTGCTATTGTGACCTTTTGGTGAACTGCACAAAACACTTTTTTTGGAATGAGTGTATTGTGCAGTTCAACTAAAATGTCATGTGGGCAACATCTCTCAATTTTGGTGGAACTGCACAAAATGGTGATTGGAGTTTCCAAAATCTCCGCCAAGTTCTGCTGGTAATCTTGTGCAACATTTTATTAGCCTTTGCAAGATGGAGCCGTCACTATCACCATAATGGCACTTTATTTTAGTGGAACTGCACAAAAGGATAAGAAAATTATAGCTGCACCTTACATGAGCCGGACAGCCAACCTTAATGTTCCTCAATTTTAGTGCAACTACTAAAAAGGAACCTGCCAGCTCACAAGAGCAAGTACTTCTTGCTAGCTGAATGATGCAATCTTTGCTTCATTTCAGGTGAACTATAGAAAAAGGCACATGAATTGAATCATGGAACTCCAGGCAGACCTCATCCAAGTAGAGCTGGAGGTTGAGTTCAAGGAGGCCGCTATTAAAGCGAAATCATGCTCTCTTATCTCCTTGTTTGTGATGTGCAAACAGGAATACTCAACTACAGATGTTGTGACGGTCAAGAGCATTCGCCAAGTTCTTCGATTGTATGACATGGCTAGCCAAGATGGATTTAATCCCGATATTCACTTTATCAAAAGGCTCTAATGGGTTGGTTCTGAATCTTGCAAGCTAGGAATCAGTGAGATGTGTAGGCATCTTTGTTGTACTTATTATTTGAATCTTATTTGTTGGTTCTAAATCTTGCAAGCTAGGAATCAATGAGATGTGTAGGCATCTTTGTTGTACTTATTATTTGGATCTTATTTGTTGGTTCTGAATCTTGCAAGCTGGGAATCAATGAGATGTGTAGGCATCTTTGTTGTACTTATTATTTGGATCTTATTTGTTGGTTCTGAATCTTGCAAGCTGGGAAACACGGCATGATGATGCAGAGGACAACAACCATAACAAACAGTTCAAACTTGGTAGTATTATCTTTGTGAAAGTGCGACAAATGTGCTGATCATGTGCGTCCTGAGAATAATAATTCTAATTGTTGTGCATGTTGATCCTGTGGCACTGATAGAACGAGCGAATGCATTGCTTGTTTTAAGTATAAATTTCTATCAAAGCTAATTAAATTTAAGTAAAATGACCACTAACTCCTGTTATTATAGTACCAATACAGACACGCCCGTGAACCGATGTGTGGCCGAGGGTGCATCTTCTGCCAGGCGTGCGGCGGACGAGGGAGGGGTAGTAACTGTTGTCGCCTGTACACACTCAGCTTACTGTTGAATCCAGTTCCCCAAGAGCTGAAAAACAAACTGCTGCCGCTGCCTACACACTCGTTCACTCGAAGAGACTCCAATGGCGATCTGAGGGGTGAGCCTGCTGGATATGGACTTCAGCAAGGAGTTCCCCTTTGAGTTCACCGTTCAGTCCTATGGCTGCACCAAGTTGAATGTGATGTACACCAACGATACGGACTCGGTGAAGCTCTGCCTCGCCTCAATCCTATGGCTGCACCAGGTTCTGGAGCATTCGCCCGTTTCAACGGCAGCGCCGACTGCACCTTCGCTACGGTGGAGAGAAGGAAGAACGTGACGATTCAGCCATCTGGTGCAACAAGCTTGTCAACATCCAGAAGCAATACAACATCATCAGCAACGGGCAAGAGAAGGACTCCGTGGTTGACCTCCTTGAGACCATCATCGTCCCCTGATACGCCAAGATGAAAGAAGACGACCTGAACACGTGGGAGGTACCTCTAAATCTAGCCTACATAACCTACGCGGCCAAGGACGCATATGCATGCTACGACATGTACATGCAGATCTTGGACATGAGGGTGTGTCTGCTTCCCGTAACCGATGAGTACACGGACAGCCGTAGCGTCATGATCAAGCGTGCCAGGAAGGTCTAGATGTTGTACTTTATCTGTTTATAAGCACCTTTATCATCTGAGTGTTCCATGCATTAGCCTATGTGTCATAATTATCTGTTTTGTCCGAAATATTTCTTTTAAGAACCCATTAACCTGATTGCTTTTTTTTAGTGGCTATTTGCTTATGTATGTAAACTAGTTCACTTGTCCATAAAAAAATAGTTCACTCGGCTATCGTGCTTTGAATCTCCTTCCTCCCAACATATTCCCCTCCTCAGGTGGACCCAGCAGGTCTCTGAATTTTCTCCCACTTTCTTTTTCGATGTAAACTGAGTTTTCTCCCAGTACTTTCCCCTAGAACCAACTCAACCGTCCCACGTCTAGCCTAAAAAATAATAATACCCCATGTACTATTAACTCATCAAATTAAAATGATATTTTATTTCATAAGTTGAAAG